>NC_092720.1:13238955-13437318 GCF_047496885.1 Scyliorhinus torazame
GGAGGGAGGGAGGAGAGGGGGAGGGAGGGGGAAGGGAGGATGGGGGGGGAGGATGGGGGAGGGGGGGGAGGGTGGTGGGTGGGGGAGGGGTGGAGGGGGTTGGGTGGGGGAGGGGTGGAGGATGGTGGGGTGGTGGAGGGGGAGGGTGGGTGAGGATGGGGGACGGGGAGGATGGGAAGGGGGAGGATGGAAAGGGGGAGCTGGATATTGGGCGAGGATGGGGGTGGGGAAGGGGAGAATTGGGGGTGATGTGGATGGGGGGATCGGAAGGATGGGGGAGGGGGAGCATGGCAGAGGGGGTTGTGGAGGATGGGGGAGCTGGAGGATGGGAGAGGTGGAGGATGGGGGGTGGGAGAGGTGGAGGATGGGGGGTGGGAGAGGTGGAGGATGGGGAGGATGGGGGAGGAGGAGGATGGGGGGGAGGAGGAGGAGGATGGGGAGGAGGTGGATGGGGGGAGGAGGGGATGGGGGGAGGAGGAGGATGGGGGAGGAGGAGGATGGGGGGAGGAGGAGGATGGGGGGAGGGGGAGAATGGCAGTGGGAGGTGGAGGATGGGGGACAGGGTGAGGTGGAGGATGGGGAGGTGGAAAGATGGGGTAGGGGGAAGATGGGCGGAGGGGGGAATGGGAGGGGAATGGGGAGAGGGGGGTGGTGAGAGGGGAGAGGGAGAATGGAGAGGGGAGCTGGGGAATGGGGAGAGGAACTGAGGGGAATGGGGAGAGGAACTGAGGGGAATGGGGAGAGGGGGAGGGAATGGGGAGAGGGAGGAAAGGGGAATGGGAGAGGGGGAGAATGGGGAGAGGGGGGAATGGGGAGAGGGGGGAATGGGGATGGGGAGAGGGGGGAATGGGGAGAGGGGGGAATGGGGAGAGAGGGAGGGGGGACGGGGAGGGAGGGACGGGGAGGGAGGGAGAGGAGGTGGAGACGGGGATGGAGGGAGAGGAGGGGGGGCGGGGAGGGAGGGAGGGGGGGCGGGAGGGAGGGAGGGAGGGCGGGGCAGGGAGGGAGGGGAGGGCGGGGCAGGGAGGAGAGGAGGGCGGGCAGGGAGGGAGAGGAGGGCGGGGCAGGGAGGGAGAGGGGGGCGGGGCAGGGAGGGAGAGGAGGGCGGGGCAGGGAGGGAGAGGAGGGCGGGGCAGGGAGGGAGAGGAGGGCGGGGCAGGAGGGAGAGGAGGGCGGGGCAGGGAGGGAGAGGAGGGCGGGGCAGGGAGGGAGAGGAGGGCGGGGCAGGGAGGGAGAGGAGGGCGGGGCAGGGAGGGAGAGGAGGGCGGGGCAGGGAGGGAGAGGAGGGCGGGGCAGGGAGGGAGAGGAGGGCGGGGCAGGGAGGGAGAGGAGGGCGGGCAGGGAGGGAGAGGAGGGCGGGGCAGGGAGGGAGAGGAGGGCGGGGCAGGGAGGGAGAGGAGGGCGGGGCAGGGAGGGAGAGGAGGGCGGGGCAGGGAGAGGAGGGTGGGGCAGGGAGGAGAGGAGGGCGGGGCAGGGAGGGAGAGGAGGGCGGGCAGGGAGGGAGAGGAGGGCAGGGCAGGGAGGGAGAGGGCAGGCAGGGAGGGAGAGGAGGGCGGGGCAGGGAGAGGAGGGCGGGGGAGGGAGAGGAGGGCGGGGAGGGAGAGGAGGGCGGGGGAGGGAGAGGAGGGCGGGGGAGGGAGAGGAGGGCGGGGCAGGGAGGGAGGGACAGGGAGGGAGGGAGGGGCAGGGAGTGTGGGCGGACATGGCAGGGAGGGTGGGCGTGGCAGGGAGGGTGGGCGCGGCAGGGAGGGTGGGCGGGCGGGGGAGGGAGAGGAGGTCGGGGGAGGGAGAGGAGGGCGGAGGAAGGAGAGGAGGGCGGGGGAAGGAGAGGAGGGCGGGCTGGGAGGGTGGGCGGGCAGGGAGGGTGGGCGGGGCAGGGAGGAGAGGAGGGCAGGGAGGGCAGGGCGGGGAGGGATTCTCCCTCTCCCCTCTCACCACCCCCCTCTCCCCATTCCCTCCTCTCCTTCCCCCGCCCTCCTCTCCTTCCCCCGCCCTCCTCTCCTTCCCCGCCCTCCTCTCCTTCCCCCGCCCTCCTCTCCTTCCTCCGCCCTCCTCTCCCTCCCCGACCTCCTCTCCCTCCCCCGCCCGCCCACCCTCCCTGCCGCGCCCACCCTCCCTGCCACGCCCGCCCACACTCCTGCCCCTCCCTCCCTGCCCTCCTCTCCCTCCCTGCCCGCCCACCCTCCCTGCCCCGCCCTCCTCTCCCTCCCCGTCCCCCCTCTATGGAGAATGGGGAGGGGAGAATGGGGAGGGGGGACTGGGAAGGGGGGGCTGGGAAGGGGGAAATGGGGAGGGGGGAATGGGGAGGGGGGAATGGGAGGGGGGAATGGGAGGGGGGAATGGAGAGGGGGGAATGGCAAAGGGGAAACGGGTAGGGGGAAACGGGTAGGGGGAAACGGGTAGGGGGAAACGGGTAGGGGGAAACGGGTAGGGGAAACGGGTAGGGGGAAACGGGGTGGGGGAAACGGGGTGGGGGAAACGGGGTGGGGGAAACGGGGTGGGGAAACGGGGTGGGGGAAACGGGGTGGGGAAACGGGGTGGGGGAAACGGGGTGGGGGAAACGGGGTGGGGGGAATGGGGAGGGGGGAATGGGAATGGGGAGGGGGGACTGGGGAGGGGGGAATGGGGGAATGGGGAGGGGGAATGGAGAGGGGGGAATGGAGAGGGGGGAATGGAGAGGGGGGAATGGGGAGGGGGAATGGGGAGGGGGGAAATGGGGAGGTGGGAAATGGGGAGGGGGGAAACGGGGAGGGGGGAAACGGGAGGGGGGAACGGGGAGGGGGGAAACGGGGAGAGGGGAAACGGGGAGAGGGGAAACGGGGAGAGGGGAAACGGGTAGGGGGAAACGGGGAGGGAGAAACGGGGAGGGAGAAACGGGGAGGGAGAACGGGTAGGGGAAACGGGTAGGGGAAACGGGTAGGGGGAAACGGGGTGGGGGAAACGGGTGGGGGAAACGGGGTGGGGGAAACGGGGTGGGGGAAACGGGGTGGGGGAAACGGGGTGGGGGAACGGGGTGGGGGAACGGGGTGGGGGAACGGGGGTGGGGGAACGGGGTGGGGGAATGGGGAGGGGGATGGGTTGGGGGGAATGGCCAAGGGTTGAATGGGGAGGTGAATGGGGAGGGGGTCTGGGGAGTGGGAATGGGGAGGGGAGAAGAGGAGGGAATGGGGAGGTGGGAAATGGGAGGTGGGAAATGGGGAAATGGGGAGGGGGGAAATGGGGAGGGGGGAAATGGGGAGGGGGAAATGCGGAGGGGGGAAATGCGGAGGGGGGAAATGCGGAGGGGGGAAATGCGGAGGGGGAAATGCGGAGGGGGGAAATGCGGAGGGGGGAAATGCGGAGGGGGAAATGGGGAGGGGGGAAATGGGGAGGGGGGAAATGCGGAGGGGGGAAATGCGGAGGGGGGAAATGCGGAGGGGGGAAATGCGGAGGGGGGAAATGCGGAGGGGAAAGAATGGGGGAAAGGGGAAGGGAATGGGTGGGGGAAACAGGTGGTGGGAAATGGGGAGGGAAATGGGGTGGGGGGAATGGGGATGGGTTGGGGGGGAATGGTGAAGGGGGGGAATGGCGAAGGGTTGAATGGGGAGGGTGAATGGGGAGGGGGACTGGGGAGTGGGATGGGGCGGGGGAATGGGGAGGCAGATGGGGAATAGGTCGGGGGATGGGAAATGGAGAGGGGAGATAGGGGAGGGGGAAATGGGGAGGGGAATAAGGTTGGGAGAATGGGAGGGGGGAATGGGGAGGAGAATGGGGAGGGAGAATGGTGAGGGGGAAAATGGGATGAGGGGAAATGGGGGGAGGGGGGAAATGGTGGAGGGGGAAATGGGGAGGAGGGGGGAAATGGGGAGGGAGCGGGGGAAATGGGGAGGGAGGGGGAAATGGGGAGGGAGGGGGGAAATGGGGAGGGAGGGGGGAAATGGGGAGGAGGGGAAATGGAGAGGGAGGGGGGAAATGGGGAGGGAGGGGGGAATGGGACAGGGGAAATGGGAGGGAGGGGGAAATGGGGGGAAATGGGGGAGGGGGGAAATTGGGGGAGGGGGAAATTGGGGGAGGGGGGAAATTGGGAGAGGTAGGGAAATGGGGGGAGGGGGTAAATGGGGGGAGGGGGGTAAATGGGGGGAAAGGGAAAATGGGGGGAGGGGGGAAATGGGGGAGGGGGAATGGGTGGAGGGGGAAATGGGGCAGGGGGGAAATGGGGGAGGGGAAATGGGGGATGGGAAAATGGGTGGGGGAGGGGGAAAATGGGTGGGGGAGGGGGAAAATGGGTGGGGGAGGGGGAAATGGGGGGAGGGGGAAAATGGGGAGGGGAAATGGGGGGAGGGGGAAATGGGGAGAGGGGGAAATGGGGGGAGGGGGGAAATGGGGGGAGGGGAGAAATGGGGGGAGGGGGAGGGTGGAAATGGAGGGGGGAATGGGGGGAGGGGGAATGGGGGGGAGGGGGGAAAATTGGGGGAGGGGAAATTGGGGGAGGGGGGAAATGGGGGAGGGAGGAAATGGGGGGAGGGGGAAATGGGGGAGGGGAAATGGGGGGAGGGGGGAAATGGGGGGGGTGGGGGGGAATGGGGGAGGGAGGGGGAATGGGGAGGGAGGGGGGAATGGGGGGGAGGGAGGGGGGAATGGGGGGGAGGGAGGGGGGAATGGGGGGAGGGAGGGGGGAATGGGGGAGTGGGGGGGAATGGGGGGAGAGGGGGAATGGGGGGAGGGAGGGGGAATGGGGGGGAGGGAGGGGGGAAATGGGGGGGAGGGAGGGGGAAATGGGGGGAGGGAGGGGGAAATGGGGGGGAGGGAGGGGGAAATGGGGGAGGGAGGGGGAAATGGGGGAGGGAGGGGAATGGGTGGGGAGGGAGGGGAAATGGGTGGGGGAGGGAGGGGGAAATGGGGGGGGAGGGAGGGGAAATGGGTGGGGGAGGGAGGGGGAAATGGGTGGGGAGGGAGGGGAAATGGGTGGGGAGGAGGGGAAATGGGGGGGAGGGAGGGGGAAATGGGGGGGGAGGGAGGGGGAATGGGGGGGAGGGGAAGGGGAAATGGGGGGGGAGGGGGAATGGAGGGAAGGAGGGGGAAATGGGGGGGAGGGAGGGGGAAATGGGGGGAGGGAGGGGAAATGGGGAGGGGGGAAATGGGGGGGAGGGAGGGGGACATGGGGGGAGGGAGGGGGAAATGGGGGGGGAGGGAGGGGGAAATGGGGGGGAGGGAGGGGAAATGGGGGGGGAGGGGAATGGGGGGAGGGGGAAATGGGGGGGAGGGGGAAATGGGGGGGGGGGGGAATGGGGGGGAGGGGGAATGGGGGGAGGGGGGAATGGGGGGGAGGGTGGAATGGGGGGAGGGGGGAATGGGGGGGAGGGGGGATATGGGGGGGGGAAAGGGGGGGAAATGGGGGAGGGGGGAAATGGGGGGGAGGGGGGAAATGGGGGGAGGGGGAAATGGGGGGAGGGGGAAATGGGGGGAGGGGGGAAATGGGGGGAGGGGGAAATGGGGGGGAGGGGGGAAATGGGGGGAGGGGGGAATGGGGGGGAGGGGGGAAATGGGGGGGAGGGGGGAAATGGGGGGAGGGGGAAATGGGGGAGGGGGAAATGGGGGGAGGGGGGAAATGGGGGGGAGGGGGGAAATGGGGGGAGGGGGGAAATGGGGGGAGGGGGGAATGGGGGGAGGGGGGAAATGGGGGGGAGGGGGGAAATGGGGAGAGGGGGGGAATGGGGGGAGGGGGGATATGGGGGGAGGGGGGAATGGGGGGAGGGGGAATGGGGGGAGGGGGGAAATGGGGGGAGGGGGAATGGGGGGAGGGGGAAATGGGGGGGGGTGAAGTGAGGGGGGAGGGGGGAAATGGGGGGGAGGGGGGGAATGGGGGGGAGGGGGGAAATGGGGGGGAGGGGGGAAATGGGGGGGAGGGGGGAATGGGGGGGGAGGGGGAATGGGGGGAGGGGGGAATGGGGGGGAGGGGGAATGGGGGGGGGGGGGGAAATGGGGGGGGAGGGGGGAATGGGGGGGAGGGGGGAAATGGGGGGGGAGGGGGAAATGGGGGGGAGGGGGGAATGGGGGGGAGGGGGGGAATGGGGGGGAGGGGGGAAATGGGGGGAGGGGGAAATGGGGGGGAAGGGGGGGAATGGGGGGAGGGGGGGAAATGGGGGGGAATGGGGGGAGGGGGAATGGGGGGAGGGGGGAAATGGGGGGGAGGGGGGGAATGGGGGGGAGGGGGGGAATGGGGGGGGGGGGGAATGGGGGGGGGAGGGGGGGAATGGGGGGGTGGGGGGGAATGGGGGGGGGGGGGGAAATGGGGGGGAGGGGGGAATGGGGGGGGGGGGGGAATGGGGGGGGGGGGGGAATGGGGGGGGAGGGGGGGAATGGGGGGGGAGGGGGGGAATGGGGGGGGGGGGGGAATGGGGGGGAGGGGGGAATGGGGGGGGGAATGGGGGGGGAATGGGGGGGGGGGGGAATGGGGGGGAGGGGGGGAATTGGGGGGAGGGGGGGGAAATGGGGGGGGTTGGGGGGGAATGGGGGGGGAGGGGGGGAATGGGGGGGGAGGGGGGAAATGGGGGGGGAGGGGGGAAATGGGGGGGGAGGGGGGAATGGGGGGAATGGGGGGGTGGGGGAAACGGGGGGGAGGGGGGGAAATGGGGGGGAAATGGGGGGGGAATTGGGGGGGAGGGGGGGGAAATGGGGGGGGGTGGGGGGGGAATGGGGGGGGAGGGGGGGAAATGGGGGGGGAGGGGGGGAATTGGGGGGGAGGGGGGAAATGGGGGGGGAGGGGGGAAATGGGGGGGGAAATGGGGGGGGGAATGGGGGGGAGGGGGAATGGGGGGGGAGCAGGGAAATGGGGAGGGAGGGGGGAATGGGGGGGAGGGGGGGAATGGGGGGAGGGGGGGAATGGGGGGGAGGGGGGGAATGGGGGGGGGAGTGGGGGAAATGGGGGGGGGGAAAGGGGGAATGGGGGGGGGAGGGGGGAATGGGGGGGAGGGGGGGAAATGGGGGGGAGGGGGGGGAATTGGGGGGGAGGGGGGAATGGGGGGGAGGGGGGAATGGGGGGGAGGGGGGGAATGGGGGGGAGGGGGGGAATGGGGGGGGGGAGGGGGGGAAATGGGGGGGGGAGGGGGGAATGGGGGAATGGGGGGGGGGTGGGGGGGAATGGGGGGGGGGGGGGGGGAAATGGGGGGGGGTGGGGGGGGAAATGGGTTGGGAGGGGGGGAATGGGGGGAGGGGGGAATGGGGGGAGGGGGAAATGGGGGGGGGGAGGGGGAAATGGGGGGGGGGAGGGGGGGAATGGAGGGGGGGAGGGGGGAAATGGAGGGGGGGAGGGGGGAATGGAGGGGGGGAAATGGGGGGAGGGGGGGGAAATGGGGGAGGGGGGGAAATGGGGAGGGGGGGGGGAATGGGGGGAGGGGGGGGAATGGGGGGAAATGGGGGGAGGGGGGGGAATGGGGGGAAATGGGGGAGGAAATGCGGGCGAATTGGGGGGGGGGAATGGGGGGGGGTGGGGAAGAGGGGCAACGGGGAGGAATCTTCCTTCGGGTCGCGGTTCCCTCCTGTCCGTTTCCGGTTCCGGTCGGCGTGTCGCTCTGAAATGCGCTCCGGGTTGACCAGGGCCGGGCGGAGCTGAGGGAGCGGCGGGTGAGTGTCCGCGCGAGCGCGCCGGGGGCCGAGCCGGGACCCGGATCGCGGCAATTCCCGCAGCGGCGGCCACACACTGTGGAGGCTTTAAATTGCTGACAATCCGCATAAAGCAGAACAACCGGCAGAGAGGGTCAGTACTGAGGGTGTGCTGCACTGTCAGAGGGTCAGTGCTGAGGGTGTGCTGCACTGTCAGAGGGTCAGTGCTGAGGGAGTGCTGCACTGTCAGAGGGTCAGTACTGAGGGAGCGCCGCACTGTCAGAGGGTCAGTGCTGAGGGAGTGCTGCACTGTCAGAGGGTCAGTACTGAGGGAGTGCTGCACTGTCAGAGGGTCAGTACTGAGGGAGTGCTGCACTGTCAGAGGGTCAGTACTGAGGGAGTGCTGCACTGTCGGAGGGTCAGTACTGAGGAAGTGCCGCACTGTCAGAGGGTCAGTACTGAGGGAGCGCCGCACTGTCAGAGGGTCAGTACTGAGGGAGTGCCGCACTGTCAGAGGGTCAGTACTGAGGGAGTGCAGCACTGTCAGAGGGTCAGTACTGAGGGAGTGCTGCACTGTCAGAGGGTCAGTACTGAGGGAGTGCTGCACTGTCAGAGGGTCAGTACTGAGGGAGTGCTGCACTGTCGGAGGGTCAGTACTGAGGAAGTGCCGCACTGTCAGAGGGTCAGTACTGAGGGAGCGCCGCACTGTCAGAGGGTCAGTACTGAGGGAGTGCCGCACTGTCAGAGGGTCAGTACTGAGGGAGCGCCGCACTGTCAGAGGGTCAGTACTGAGGGAGTGCCGCACTGTCAGAGGGTCAGTACTGAGGGAGTGCCGCACTGTCAGAGGGTCAGTACTGAGGGAGTGCCGCACTGTCAGAGGGTCAGTACTGAGGGAGAGTTGCACTGTCAGAGGGTCAGTACTGAGGGAGTGCCGCACTGTCAGAGGGTCAGTACTGAGGGAGTGCCGCACTGTCAGAGGGTCAGTACTGAGGGAGTGCCGCACTGTCAGAGGGTCAGTACTGAGGGAGCGCCGCACTGTCAGAGGGTCAGTACTGAGGGAGTGCCGCACTGTCAGAGGGTCAGTACTGAGGGAGTGCCGCACTGTCAGAGGGTCAGTACTGAGGGAGTGCCGCACTGTCAGAGGGTCAGTACTGAGGGAGAGCTGCACTGTCAGAGGGTCAGTACTGAGGGAGTGCTGCACTGTCAGAGGGTCAGTACTGAGGGTGTGCTGCACTGTCAGAGGGTCAGTACTGAGGGAGTGCCGCACTGTCAGAGGGTCAGTACTGAGGGTGTGCTGCACTGTCAGAGGGTCAGTACTGAGGGAGTGCTGCACTGTCAGAGGGTCAGTACTGAGGGAGCGCCGCACTGTCAGAGGGTCAGTACTGAGGGAGTGCTGCACTGTCCGTGGGTCAGTACTGAGGGAGTGCTGCACTGTCAGAGGGTCAGTACTGAGGGAGAGCTGCACTGTCAGAGGGTCAGTACTGAGGGAGTGCTGCACTGTCAGAGGGTCAGTACTGAGGGTGTGCTGCACTGTCAGAGGGTCAGTACTGAGGGAGTGCCGCACTGTCAGAGGGTCAGTACTGAGGGTGTGCTGCACTGTCAGAGGGTCAGTACTGAGGGAGTGCTGCACTGTCAGAGGGTCAGTGCTGAGGGAGTGCTGCACTGTCACAGGGTCAGTACTGAGGGAGCGCCGCACTGTCAGAGGGTCAGTACTGAGGGAGTGCTGCACTGTCAGTGGGTCAGTACTGAGGGAGTGCTGCACTGTCAGAGGGTCAGTACTGAGGGAGTGCCGCACTGTCAGAGGGTCAGTACTGAGGGAGCGCTGCACTGTCAGAGGGTAAGTACTGAGGGAGTGCTGCACTGTCAGAGGGTCAGTACTGAGGGAGTGCTGCACTGTCAGAGGGTCAGTACTGAGGGAGTGCTGCACTGTCAGAGGGTCAGTACTGAGGGAGTGCCGCACTGTCAGAGGGTCAGTACTGAGGGAGCGCCACTCTGTCAGAGGGTCAGTACTGAGGGAGCGCCACTCTGTCAGAGGGTCAGTACTGAGGGAGTGCCGCACTGTCAGAGGGTCAGTACTAAGGGAGTGCTGCACTGTCAGAGGGTCAGTACTGAGGGAGTGCTGCACTGTCAGAGGGTCAGTACTGAGGGACTGCCGCACTGTCAGGGTCAGTACTGAGGGAGTGCTGCACTGTCAGCGGGTCAGTGCTGAGGGAGTGCCGCACTGTCAGAGGGTCAGTGCTGAGGGAGTGCCGCACTGTCAGAGGGTCAGTACTGAGGGAGTGCCGCACTGTCAGACGGTCAGTACTGAGGGAGTGCCGCACTGTCAGAGGGTCAGTACTGAGGGACTGCCGCACTGTCAGAGGGTCAGTACTGAGGTAGTGCTGCACTGTCAGAGAGTCAGTACTGAGGGAGTACTGCACTGTCAGAGGGTCAGTACTGAGGGAGTGCTGCACTGTCAGAGGGTCAGTACTGCGGGTGTGCCGCACTGCCAGAGGGTCAGTACTGAGCCGCTGCACTGTCAACGGGTCAGTTCTGATGGAGTGCCGCACTGCCAGAGGGTCAGTACTGAGGTAGTGCAGCACTGTCAGAGGGTCAGTACTGAGGGAGTGCTGCACTGCCAGAGGGTCAGTACTGAGGGAGTGCAGCACTGTCAGCGGGTCAGTACTGAGGGAGCGCTGCACTGTCAGAGGGTCAGTACTGAGGGAATGCTGCACTGTCAGAGGGTCAGTACTGAGGGAGAGCTGCACTGTCAGAGGGTCAGTTTTGGGGAGTCGGGGTGAGTTACGAATCAGGAGGTGAGTTGTGCACCACAGCATTCCTCGTTTCTGTGCTGCTTTTGTAGCCACAGCATTTATTTGACTTGTCCAGTTCTGTTTGTGGTGAATGGATTTTGATAGTGAGGGATTCAGTGATGCCATTGAATGTCAAGGGGCGATGGTTAGATCCACTCTTGTAGAGATGATCATTGCCTGGCACTTGTGTGGCGTGAAGTTAACTTGCCACTTGTCAGCCTAAGCCTGGATATTGTTCCTGTTTTGCTGAATTTAGACATGGACTTCTGTACCTGAGGAGTTGTGAATGGTGCTGAACTTTTTGCAAGCAGTGAACATCCCCACTATTGCTAGAAACACCGCTCACCTTTTAATAATTTACACTTAGTCAATTTCTGAAGAAGTATTTATTATCGATCTTGCAAGAGCGGGTGCCGCCAGTAAGTAATAGCAGACACACAGAATTCACACAGCATCACTTTGTTATATACAATCCATGAAAATACAATCCGTGAGAAATACATCCCACAAACTATAGAAAGGGCACTTCCCTTATCAGTGATCTCTTATTTGGCCTCCCCCTTGCATAGTGGTTTCTGTCAGCTCCTGGTATATCCTTGGACCGTCAGTTAAAGATAAGAATGAGGCCCCCTGCTTGCACCTGCTATCTCCCCCTTGCTGAGCAATTTCTGTTATTGTACATCCCGTTCTTCCCCGAAGGTCAGCCTTGTACATAGTTACAACAACTCGCTCACTATAGCTTACTCAGAACTTGACATGTTAATTTTCCCATCAGGCCTCATTGTTGACATCTTAATTGTGACCCAGAGTTTATACATGTAAAAACAACACAAAATGTTCATTTCTCACACTTCTGCCATGAAGGTGGAAGGAATGCCATTGATGACGCATCTGAAGGTGGTTGGGCCTAGGATACTGTCCTGAGGAACTCCTGCAACGGTGTCCTGGTGATAAGGTGACTGATCCCCAACCACCACAACCATTTTCATTTGTGGTAGGTATAACTCCAACCAGTGGTGGGTTTTCCCCCTAATTCCCATTGACCCAGTTTAGCTTGGGCTCCTTGATGCTATACTTGATCAAATGCTGTTTTGATGTTAAGCGCCTGAAATTCAGCTCCTTTGTCCATGTTTGAACGAGGACTGTAAAGAGGCCAGGAGTCGAGTGACCCTGGCGGAACCCAAACTGAGCAGGTTATTGTGAAGTAAGAGCCGCTTGATAGCACTGTTGATGACCCATTCCATCACTTTACCGATGATTGGGAGTAGACCGATGGGCTGGTAATTGGCTGGGCTGGATTTGTCCTGAATTTTGGTTACTTTACATATTTGGGCAATTTTTCAACTTGCTGGGTAGGTGCAGGTGTTGTAGCTGAACTGGAACTGCCTGGTTCTGTGCATGGCTGGTGCTGGAGCCTGGAACGACAGTGCTATTTCTGGAATATTGTCAGGGCCCATCACTTTTGCAGTATCCAGTGCCTTCAGCCCTTTCTTGATATCATCTGAAGTGAATCATATTGGCTGAAGACTGACATCTGTGATGCTGGGGACCCCCAAGGAGACCGAGGTGGATCACCCACACGGCACGCCTGGCTGCAGATTGTAGCAAATGCTTCAACATTACGTTTTGACACTGATGGTAACATCGGAACAGGAGTCGGCCACACAGCCCATCGAGGATGCTCTGCCATGCAATAATCACATTTCGGTTTCATGTTTTAAGTCTCATTTGTGTTTTATTTTTGTTTAAGGCAATATCCCTTTTTGGGGCTGGTCCATGGAATCCAGGGCAATGGAAATTGGATCCAAAATTGACTTGGAGGCAAGGGGCAGAGGGTGATGGTCAAAGGTTGTCTTTGTGACTGGCAGCCTGTGTCCAGTGGTGTTCCGCAGGAATCAGTGCTGGGTCCTTGCTGCTGGGAGTGCACATTGATGATCTGGACGTGACAGTAGGAGGTATGATCAGTAAGAACGCAGATGACGTGAAAATTGGGGGTGTGGTAAATAGCGAGGGGGAGATTACAGGACGATATAGACGGGCTGGTTAGAAGGGCAGAAGAGGAGCAAATGGAATTTAACCTGAAAAGTGTGAGGTGATGCACTTTGGGAGGATTCAAAAGGCAAGGGAATGCACAATGAACGGTAGGACCACAGCAATCTTAGGGTGCCTGTCCAAATATTCCAAAAGGCAGCAGGATAGGTAGATAATGTGTTTAACCAGGGATGTGGAATACTTGCCTTTATTAGCTGAAGGTTAGAATATAAGAGCAGAGAGGTTATGATGGAGCTGTATAAGTTGTTTGTTGGGCCACAGCTAGAGGACTGCGTGCAGTCCTGGTCGCCGCACTATGGGAAGAATACGATTGCATGGAGAGGGTGCAGAGGACATTCACCGGAATGCTGCCAGGCTGGAGCGTTTAAGCTGTGAGGTTTGGCTGGGTTGTTCTCCCTGGAGCAGAAAAGGCTGAGGCATACAAAATGATGAGGGTAGATAGGAAGGCACTTTTCCCCTGATTATTGACCCCTCTACTCAGGGGTACATTTTAAGGTAAGGGGCAGGGGATTTGAGGGAAATCGTTTTCTCGCAGAGGGTGGTGGGAATCTGGAACTCACTGTGTGAAAGGGGGAGGAAGTCCTGGACTGCCGGGGGTGGGTGGGGGGAGGTCAGACCTGAGAGAGTCTGTTCCCGTGACGGAGTTGCTGTGGCTTTTATTTCCCTGGTTATTCATTCAATGTTTGTCCGCCAGCCTTTTGTGGGCAGAGGTTGTGTGTGGAATGCTTGTTCCTGTGACATCATGAATGGTCAGTTGCTCCCCACAATCCTCGGGCTCCATTCATGAGCTCACAGGAGTTACAAGGAAGTGACTTTGGACAGATGCCTGCTTGCCGGCTGCTCCCCCAGTCCCAGATCTAAAACGATCAACGGGACAAAGAAAGAGAAACAGGCATGTGTAGTTCACCAGCTTTCTATGGCATCCGAGCCTGTCGATAGGGAATGGTTCAGTCAATCATTTCAATCGTTTTCAGTGGTTAGCGGTGGAGATGAGATTTGCCTGCGCCTCGGCGTACAGTTCCAGGTTTCTCTGACATTCCACTGAGCCACGGTTTTAATCTGTAGTTTGCAAATGGTCGGTGAGGTCAACAAAGATTGATTTAATAGCTAATTATTTCTAACGGGGTAAACAGTTTTCTTCAGGGAATGCACTCTTGTCTTTTTTGTGTTTGGGCTGCTGGCATTGGGTCACACTATGCAAGTGGGTCTCGGACCTGTTATTTGCAGGAGGTCCCAGGCACTATAATTTACACGATGATGCCAGTGTGTGGCATTTGCCTGGTGTTCCCCGGGGAGAGTGGTGGTATTGGCACGGCATTCCCACGGCAGAGTGCCAATTGCGCTCCCTAAAGCACTTTTCAGACAATGATATTCTTTTCAAGTGTGTGGTTTAGGAAAAGCTGAATCTAGTCTGCGCACAGCAAGCTCCCGCCAATGGGCTGAGTGACCGGATCATCTGTTTTAACGATTTGGGATCATTGTCAGCCGAGGATACCCGAGGAGAACTCCCCTGTTGTGCTCTGGAACTGCCGCCCAGGAATGTTTCACAGCTGAGTGGGCATTCGGCAAGTCAGTGTCAAGTCTCACCTGAAAGAGGCACCTCTGACCGTGCAGCAGACCCTCAGTACTGCACTTGAGAGTGTCGGCCTGGATGATGTGTTCAATACCCTGGAATGGGGGGATTAACCGACAAGCACCCAACTCGAGGTCAGTAGAATTAGGAAACTCTCGATGAGAGCCAGAGTACAGAAAACAAATGTAGTAACTCAGAGCAAAAGTCTAACTTTGTTTCTCCCCATCCACCTTGGGGCATAGTGTGTGTGCATCCACACGTGCAGGAATCCGAATACGGTCATTCAAAGCTGCCTATTTGAATTATCGCTTGTCTTTTATTTTAGCGCAGAATCGCTGTTCAGTTGATTTTGTCACATTATTGGATTAGCTGAATTTTTAAAAAAACAGAATAAATGTTATCGTGTGTTCCAGAAATGAGATGGCTGACATTATCAACCTGCGATGAAATCTTGCTCGAGCCCTGGGGGACAGTTTTAGCTTCACCCGCTCACCAGGGAAAATGATTGGATCTGGTGCAAGACAGGTTTTACATCCTGCCAGAGTGTTACTCTCAACAATAACAACCTTGCAGTTTATTCATTCATGGGATGTGGGCGTCGCTGGGCTGGGCCAGCATTTTTTACCCATCCCTAATTGCCCTTGAACTGAGTGGCTTGCTAGGGCATTTCAGAGGGCATTTAAGAGTCAAGTACATTGCTGTGGGTCTGGAGGCAGATGTAAGCCAGACCGGGTAAGGACGGCAGATTTCCTTTCCTAAAGGGCACTAGTGAAGCAGATGGGTTTCATGATCATCATTAGACTTTTAATTCCAGATTTTTTATTGAATTTATATTTCACTATTAGCCACTCTGGTCCCACAGAATTACACTGGGTGTCTGTATTAATAATTAATAGTCTTTATTGTCACAAGTAGGCTTACATTAACACTGCAATTAAGTTACTGTGAAAATCCCCTCGTCGCCACACTCCGGCGCCTGTTCGGGTACACAGAGGGAGAACTCAGAATGTCCAATTCACCTAACAGCACGTCTTTTGGGACTTGTGGGAGGAAACCGGAGCACCCGGAGGAAACCCACGCAGACACGGGGAGAACGTGCTCCGAACAGGCAGTGACCCAAGCTGGGAATCGAACCTGGGACCCTGGAGTTGCGAAGCAACAATGCTGACCACTATGCTACCGTGCACTGGTCCAAAGTTGCTTCCAAGGAACTTGGGTGAGTTACTGCACCTTGTGGGTGGTACACACTGCTGCCGCTGTGCAGGCTGTGGAGACGGTGAATTTTTATCCTGAGATGCAGGACAGTGCAAGCTGCATAATGTCCAAGGTTGCAGTGCCCGATATTGTGACCAGGCTTCTGTAGCAGTCCACATTGACCTTGTTCCAGTTCTCTGGGGTGGAGTTCTATTGCCTAGGCCCAGCCTGGAAGATTAGCAGCCTGCCCAACATACCAGTGAGCATCCGGCAGAGACCGTGCTGTCCATCAGTAAGAGTCGAGTGCTTTCAGAGGTGGAGAATGCTAGCAGGAGGAAAAAGATAAAGTTCAAGCCGAAGGTGCACCGTAAAATTCTGCAGATCCTGCAAATGCTACGCAGTACTGTGGGAGTGAAGTTTTCCTTCCAGATTTACCGCTTCCCAGGATTGTTATAAGGAAACTTGTTTGGTGGCTGATTGCCACGGTCGGAGAGAAAGAAAGATGATTTGAATCGAAGAGATCATGAGGTGAGGCCAAATTTCGGTCTTAGGAGACCACATTTTGCAGGCGAAGCGAGTTCCGGGGGGGGGGGGGGGAGAGGCAGACTGTCTTTGGGGATGGTGCAGTGTCCTTGCTTGTGCATGTGCAGAGCAGGGTATTTAAGAATTCACAAGGAGCAAGGGAGGAAGGCTCGGGAAATAATTGTCACGTTGACAAGAGAGAGAGTTGGGAGTCGCTGTCATGGTGGGGGAGGGGAGGGAAGTCACGTTTAACAGTGCAGGAAACACAGCTGTGTCTGTGTGCCCAGCAAAGTTTCACAAACAGGCACGAGATGTACTGTGTCAAACTGCTCCATCGACTGAACGATGCCCACATTGTCAGAAAACTGTGCCAGTTTGGTGCGGATGTCTATCTTTGTTTTAATGATTTGGGGAAATTGTAAGGGGAACGGTGCCAGTGACTGGGCGCTGATTTGCCTCCTGCTGTGCCAGCCTTCGAAGTCCACCCTTATAAAAAAAATCTGTAACCACGGTGTGAGTCGCCAGTGCAGAACGGAAGGGATACTGCCCTGTTGCATGTGCCGTCCTTTAGACGAGACGTTGAAGTGACGCCCCATCTGCCCCCTTCAGGTGGATGGAAAAGACTCTTGAGCTCCATTGTGATGAGGAGCAGGGGAGTTCTCTCTGGTGCCCTCTGGCCAGTGTTTCTTCCAACGTCAGTAAAACTGAGGACCTGATCATTTATCTCTCGTCCCTGCCTGTGGGAGCTCGCTGTGTGTGGATCGATTGCCACGTTTCCACCACTGCAATGAAAGCCAAGAAACAGTTGCAAATTGGTTCCTCCGACATTTCAAGAGGTGTACTTCATTTGGAGAGGGCAAACACAGCCAGGCAGTGCACAAACAATAAGACACAGAGGGCACAGCCACCTTGGGAGTGCATGTGCACAGGTCCTTGAAGGTGGCAGGACTGGTCGGCAAGGTGATAAAGAACAGTTCTGCAATGCTTTCCTTATTTGATGAGTTATAGGGCGTGATCTAATGAAAATGTTTCTAAGCCTCATTTGTGGCAGGTTTTGTTGGGAGTTTCCCACCAGCTTAGTCAGCAGGTTACCCATCGCTATTGAATCACTTTTTTTGGGCTCTGGGGAGTTTCTCTCCGGGGTAGCCCACACTTAGAGTTATTTTCATCACTGGGGAGCTGACCTCACTGGCCAGACCGGCTCCTCAAAGATTGGGCCGCCATTTTGAAAGGGTGATCCAATATCGGAGTGAGCTTCCCCCCCCCCCAACCTTCCAGAGGCCCCTTCATCCCTGCCCAACACCCCCTCACCCTTTATACCCAACCTCCTTTTATGGGGCATAGCCCCCTCAGCCCTGACTCGTGGCAGTGCCACGTGGGAAGTGCCTCGGTGCCCGTGTTCCAGAAGGAGGTTCAGGGTGCACTGGCCCGGGAGACCCCCACGTTTGTGTGGACGAGTACTGAATGGCGCCCAGCTGAGGACTCCCTCGGGAGGATGATAGATGCTGCCAGATCGGTATTTCCCGTGTGTGGGGCATGGTCATGCAGATTGAGGGTGGGATCCTGCTTGCGCGACCTCGTGAGGTCCAGGTGGATCTTGCGAGGCGCACTGGCTGCCGGGAATCCCAGGGGCATCCCCCGTTCAGGCACGACGCGGCTGGTAAGTCACGCCCACAGAATACAAAAGCAGGGATATAATGATGGAAAATACAAAAGCAGCGATGTAATGATGGAACTTTATAAAACGCTTGTTAGTCCACAGCTGGAGTTTTGTGTACAGTTCTCGTCACCACATTACAGGCAGGACATAAAAGCTCTGGAGAGCAGAGGAGATTTACAAGAATGGTGCCAGGGCTTGAAAATTGTAGCTACGGGGAGAGATTGAACAGGCGAGGGCAGTGTTTCTCAAACTTATTTTCCTGGCACCCACTTTTGCCAAATGGCCGACCTTCATGAACCACATCAGCCGACCTCCACAACACCATTTTCGCTTTAATTACATAGATCATAGAATTTACAGTGCAGAAGGAGGCCATTCGGCCCATCGAGTCTGCACCGGCTCTTGGAAAGAGCACCCTACCCAAGGTCCACACCTCCACCCTATCCCCATAACTCAGTAACCCCACCTAATCCCCATAACCCAGAAACCCCACCCAACACTAAGGGCAATTTTGGACACTATGGGCAATTTAGTATGGCCAATCCACCTAACCTGCACATCTTTGGACTGTGGGAGGAAACCGGAGCACCCGGAGGAAACCCACGCACACACGGGGAGGATGTGCAGACTCCACACAGACAGTGACCCAAGCCAGGAATCGAACCTGGGACCCTGGAGCTGTGAAGCAATTGTGCTATCCACAATGCTACCGTGCTGCCCCCCCTTAATGTGACAGGTGATCCTGCTTGATCCTCACGCTCTCACTTGCTTTGTCATTCAACGTTGCATTACTGCTAAGGACTTCAGCTGATGATTTAAGTTCTTGCTGCACCCTTTGAAAAAGAATCAAGAGGTTTGTCCTCCAATTCGCCATGCTTAACACGCCTTTGAAGGTTTGAGGCTTTTAAACTTTAATTTGCCAGTATATCCCTGTATATAACGTACATGGGCTTTGCACCTTGATTTGCATTGGCACGGTTAATAAAGCCATACCTAAAAAAATCATCTATATTACTGCTTTGTTCCCAATTTCAGCTTTTTCTTAAATTTAGAGTACCCAATTCATTTTTTCCAATTAAGGGGCAATTTAGCGTGGCCAATCCACCTACCCTGCACATCTTTGTGTTGTGGGGGCGAAACCCACACAAACACGGGGAGAATGTGCAAACTCCACACGGACAGTGACCCAGAGCCTGGATCGAACCTGGGACCTCGGCGCCGTGAGGCAGCAGTGCTAACCACTGCGCCGCCGTGCTGCCTTAATTTCAGATTCTTAAAGGGTTGTTCCTGGAGCTGACACCAGCCCTGCTTTGTCCCACTGCGGACTCTCCTGCACAGCTCACACCAGCAGATTTAGTTGTGAGATCCCTGGCCTGTTTTTGTTTCTGGCCCTCTCTTCCTTATTAAGAAATGATCCATTTTCAATTTTTCACAGTCCTGTTGCGTTGTTTGCTGGCACCTACAAAATGGGGGAATCTCTCCTCCGTGATTTCGCACCCGAAGCACGGACATCACATGCCCTGTACGTCCGTGCGTGTGCTGGGCATGTGACCTCTCTGCTGTCGCTTCTGGTGGGAAGACTCCATTGTTTAAAAAAAACTAAACTTGGTCCTGGGACAACGTCCTGATGTCAGTTGGTCGCGATACAGCGACAGCGCGCTGACGTCAGGAGGAGACGGTACTGGGACAGCGCGCTGATGTCAGGAGGAGACGGTACTGGGACAGCGCTGACGTCTGGAGGAGACGGCACTGGGACAGGAGACGGTACTGGGACAGCGCGCTGATGTCAGGAGGAGACGGTACTGGGACAGCGCTGACGTCTGGAGGAGACGGCACTGGGACAGCGCGCTGACGTCAGGAGGAGACAGTACTGGGACAGGGCGCTGACGTCAGGAGGAGACGGTACTGGGACAGGGCGCTGACGTCAGGAGGAGACGGTACTGGGACAGCGCGCTGACATCAGGAGGAGATGGTACTGGGACAGCGCGCTGACGTCAGGAGGAGACGGTGCTGGGACAACGCGCTGACGTCAGGAGGAGACGGTACTGGGACAGCGCACTGACGTCAGGAGGAAACTACTGGGACAGCACGCTGACGTCAGAATGAGGTGGTACTGGGACAGCGTGCTGACGTCAGGAGGAGACGGTACTGGGACAGCGCGTTGACGTCCGGACGAAACTACTGCGACAGCGCGCTGACATCAGGACGAGACGGTACTGGGACAGCGCGCTGACGTCAGGAGGAGACGGTACTGGACAGCGCGCTGACGTCAGGAGGAGACGGTACTGGACAGCGCGCTGACGTCAGGACGAGACGGTACTGAGACAGCGCACTGACGTCAGAACGAGACGGTACTGGGACAGAGCACTGACGTCAGAACGAGACGGTACTGGGACAGCGCGCTGACGTCAGGAGGAGATGGTACTGGGACAGCGCGTTGATGCCAGGAGGAGACGGTACTGGGACAGCGCGCTGATGTCAGGAGGAGACGGTACTGGGACAGCGCGCTGACGTCAGGAGAAGACGGTACTGGGACAGTGCGCTGATGTCAGGAGGAGACGGTACTGGGACAGCGCGCTGACATCAGGAGGAGACGGTACTGGGACAGCGCGCTGATGTCAGGAGGAGACGGTACTGGGACAGCGCGCTGACATCAGGAGGAGACGGTACTGGAACAGCGCGCTGACGTCAGGAGGAGACGGTACTGAGACAGCGCATTGACGTCAGGAGGAGACGGGACTGGGACAACGCCCTGACGTCAGGAGGAGACGGTACTGGGACAGCGCGCTGACGTCAGGAGGAGACGGTACTGAGACAGCGCATTGACATCAGGAGGAGATGGTACTGGGACAGCGCGCTGACGTCAGGAGGAGACGGTACTGGGACAGCGCGCTGACGCCAGGAGGAGACGGTACTGGGACAGCGCGCTGACTTCAGGAGGAGATGGTACTGGGACAGCGCGCTGACGTCAGGAGGAGACGGTGCTGGGACAGCACGCTGACGTCAGGAGGAGACGGTGCTGGGACAACGCGCTGACGTCAGGAGGAGACGGTACTGGGACAGCGCATTGACGTCAGGAGGAAACTACTGGGACAGCACGCTGACGTCAGAATGAGGTGGTACTGGGACAGCGTGCTGACGTCAGGAGGAGACGGTACTGGGACAGCGCGTTGACGTCAGGACGAAACTACTGCGACAGCGCGCTGACATCAGGAGGAGACGGTACTGGGACAGCGCGCTGATGTCAGGAGGAGAAGGCACTAGGACAGCGTGCTGACGTCAGAAGGAGACGGTACTGGGACAGCGCGCTGACGTCAGGAGGAGACGGTACTGGGACAGCGTGCTGAGGAGACGGTACTGCGACAGCGCGCTAACGTCAGGAGGAGACGGTACTGGGACAGAGCGCTGACGTCGGGAGGAGACGGCACTGCGACAGCGCGCTGACGTCAGGAGGAGACGGTACTGGGACAGCGCAATGACGTCAGAAGGAGATGGTACTGGGACAGCGCGCTGACGTCAGGAGGAGAGGGCACTGGGACAGCGCGCTGACGTCAGGAGGAGACGGTACTGGGACAGCGCACTGGTGTCAGAACGAGACGGTACTGATACAGCACGCTGACGGCTGGAGGAGACGGTACTGGGACACCGCGCTGATGTCAGGAGGAGAAGGCACTGGGACAGCGTGCTGACGTCAGGAAGAGACTGAACTGGGACAGCGCGCTGACGTCAGGAGGAGACGGTACTGGGACAGAGCGCTGACGTCAGGAGGAGGCGGTACTGGGTCAGCGCGCTGACATCAGGAGGAGACGGTACTGGGACACCGCGCTGATGTCAGGAGGAGAAGGCACTGGGACAGCGTGCTGACGTCAGGAGGAGACGGTACTGGGACAGCGCGCTGATGTCAGGAGGAGACGGTACTGGGAAAGCGAGCTGACATCAGGGGGAAACTGTACTGGGACAGCGCGCTGAGGTCAGGAGGAGACGGTACTGGGACAGCGTGCTGAGGAGACGGTACTGCGACAGCGCGCTAACGTCAGGAGGAGACGGTACTGGGACAGAGCGCTGACGTCGGGAGGAGACGGTACTGCGACAGCGCGCTGACGTCAGGAGGAGACGGTACTGGGACAGCGCAATGACGTCAGAAGGAGATGGTACTGGGACAGCGCGCTGACGTCAGGAGGAGAGGGCACTGGGACAGCGCGCTGACGTCAGGAGGAGACGGTACTGGGACAGCGCACTGACGTCAGAACGAGACGGTACTGATACAGCACGCTGACGGCCGGAGGAGACGGTACTGATTCAGCACGCTGACGTCAGGAGCAGACGGTACTGGGACAGCGCGCTGATGTCAGGAGGAGACGGTACTGGGACCCCGCGCTGATGTCAGGAGGAGACGGTACTGGGACAGTGGCCTGATGCCGGGAGGAGAAGGTACTGGGACAGCGCGCTGACGTCAGGAGGAGACGGTACTGGGACAGCGCGCTGACATCAGGAGGAGACGGGACTGGGACACCGCGCTGATGTCAGGAGGAGAAGGCACTGGGACAGCGCGCTGACGTCAGGAAGAGACGGTACTGGGACAGAGCGCTGACGTCAGGAGGAGACGGTACTGGGTCAGCGCGCTGACATCAGGAGGAGACGGTACTGGGACACCGCGCTGATGTCAGGAGGAGACGGGACTGGGACAGCGCCCTGACGCCAGGAGGAGACGGTACTGGGACAGCGCGCTGACATCAGGAGGAGATGGTACTGGGACAGCGCGCTGACGTCAGGAGGAGACGGTACTGGGACAGCGCGCTGACGCCAGGAGGAGACGGTACTGGGACAACGCGCTGACGTCAGGAGGAGACGGTACTGGGACAGCGCATTGACGTCAGGAGGAAACTACTGGGACAGCACGCTGACGTCAGAATGAGGTGGTACTGGGACAGCGTGCTGACGTCAGGAGGAGACAGTACTGGGACAGCGCGTTGACGTCAGGACGAAACTACTGCGACAGCGCGCTGACATCAGGAGGAGACGGTACTGGGACAGTGCTCTGACGTCAGGAGGAGACGGTACTGGGACAGCGCGCTGACGTCAGGACGAGACGGTACTGAGACAGCGCACTGACGTCAGAACGAGACGGTACTGGGACAGCGCACTGACGTCAGAACGAGACGGTACTGGGACAGCGCGCTGACATCAGGAGGAGACGGTACTGGGACAGCGCGCTGACGTCAGGAGAAGACGGTACTGGGACAGTGCGCTGATGTCAGGAGGCGACGGGACTGGGACAGCGTGCTGACGTCAGGAGGAGATGGTACTGGGACAGGGCGCTGACATCAGGAGGAGATGGTACTGGGACACCGCGCTGATGTCAGGAGGAGACGGTACTGGGACAGCGCACTGATGTCAGGAGGAGACGGTACTGGGACAGCGCGCTGATGTCAGGAGGAGGCGGTACTGGGACAGCGCGCTGACGTCAGGAGGAGACGGTACAGGGACAGAGCGCTGATGTCAGGAGGAGACGGTACTGGGACAGCGCGCTGACGTTAGGAGGAGACTGAACTGGGACAGCGCGCTGATGTCAGGAGGAGACGGTACTGGGAAAGCGAGCTGACTTCAGGAGGAAACTGTACTGGGACAGTGCGCTGACATCAGGAGGAGACGGTACTGGGACAGCGCATTGACGTCAGGAGGAGACGGCAATGGGACAGCGAGCTGACGTCAGGAGGAGACGGTACCTGGACAGCGCGCTGACGCCAGGAGGAAACTGTACTGGGACAGCGCGCTGACGTCAGGAGGAGACGGTACTGGGACAGCGCGCTGAACTCAGGAGGAGACGGTACTGGGACAGTGCGCTGATGCCAGGAGGAAACTGTACTGGGACAGCGCGCTGAACTCCGGAGGAGACGGTACTGGGACAGCGCGCTGAACTCAGGAGGAGACGGTACTGGGACAGTGCGCTGATGCCAGGAGGAAACTACTGGGACAGCGCGCTGAAGTCAGGAGGAGACGGTCTGCCTTGCTGGGCTCCAGGCCTGCACGAGGGGGAACGCATGCACGGGACGGCCGGCCTTCTTGAAAGGCCGTTGGGCGCTTCTCCCGTGATCAGGAACACCGTGACCGATCGTTACGTGACCCTCCTGGCGCTCGTCCGAGTTACGACCTTGACTTTGAGAAATCCTGGACTCGGGTTGATTTCCTTAGAACAGAGGAGTCTGAGACTTGAGGTGTATAAAATTGAGTAGCTGGGTAGCGGAGACAGGAAAGCCCTGTTTCCCCAAGCTGAGAAGTCAGTTTCCAGGTGGCATAGATTTAAGGTGATTGACAAAATAGAGGGGACAGGAGGAAAAGCCTCCACCCAGACAGTGGTGGATGTCTGGAATGCACTACATGGTTTGGTGATTGAGGCTGATGCATTCAACTCATTTGGATCTTCACCTGAAGTTCTACGACCTGCATGGCTGCTGACCAGATGCTGCGGGCAGCTAGCTTTTTCTTTGTCGACCGGTGCAGGCACGGGTGAGCCAAATGGCTTCTTTCTGCGCTGGAGCTGTACTCTGCTTCTGCTGGCTGGAAAGCACGCAGTGAGATGCCCTGAGGCCTTGTAAGGTGCTACAGAAATGCAAATCCTTCCCCTTGTTCCCACGCAACAGGGCATTGCAGCACCGGCACTCGGATTGTGGCAAACTATTAAGTGCAAGGCTTTATTGGAGCAAACTGGGTGTGAGACTGTTTGCACTGGGTGTGACATGTAAACCTGAGAATGCGAGCTTGTTGCATACCGATGAGACACACTGAATTCTTTGCATTGCAAACTCTGAATAGCTGATATGCAGCCAGATTGCTGGGAAGTACAGAGCAAAGAGCAGTATTGGGACCTTTCAGCTACCTAATAGTAACTGGTTTAATTCAGTGAGGGTATGGAATTATTAAAATACTTTCAGGCAAACCTTTTTAGCGAGTATGTAACAAACCTAACAAGACCGTTCTGAGAAGCACAGAATCTTTACAGTGCAGGAAGCACCATGTCCACACTGCCTTTCCAAATTAGCACTTTAATTAGTACCAGTCCCCCACCTTGCCCCCATTACCCTGCCTTTTTTTTTCAGTCTTAATTCTTTCTTGAATGCCTTGATTGAACCTGCCTCTACCACAGTGCCAGGCAGTGCATTCCAGACCATACCCACTCGCTGTGTGGAAAGGTATTTTTCTCATTGTTTTTGCTTCTTTACTTTAAAACCTGTGCCCTCTTGTTCCTGATCCCTTCACGAGTGGAAACCGTTTCTCCCCGTCCACTCTGTCCAGAATTTAGTTTTAGGGAACGAATGTGACCGAGTGGAAGGGGTACCAGTGGCAGAACATCTTAGTGCTGGTGATCATAATTCACTGAGAGTAGTTATGGAAAAGGACAAAGATAGACCAAGAGGGTGGGTTTTAAACTGGGGAAAGGCCAATTTTATTAAGCTGCGGATTAGGGAAAATTGAATGGGGAACAGACAGTTGGAAGATAAATCAGTGTCGGAGCATTAGAGAAAAACAGGGTTCAGAACAAATATGTTCCAACAAAGTAGAAGTGTCAGAGCCCAAAATCTGGACGCCTCCCCCTTTAATGATAAAGAGGACAAGGGGTAAAATACAGCAAAAATAAGAGCTCCTCTATCTGGTGCCAAGATTCAATGCTGCAGAATATAGAAAACGCAGGGCTGAAAATAAAACCAAAATTAGGAACGCAAAGAGAGAGCCTGAAAAAAATCTTAGCAAGTAAAATGAAAGGGAATTCAATGATGTTTCATATTGACATAAAGAGCAAAAGGATAACTTAGGAAAGAGTAGGATATATTGGAGACCAGAAGCGTGCAAAGTCAGATGTGGGCAAAGTTCTTTTTTTTTTAAATTTAGAGTACCCAATTTTTTTTTTTCCCAATTAAGGGGCAATTTAGCGTGGCCAATCCACCTACCCTGCACATCTTTAGGTTGTGGGGATGAAACCCACGCAAACACGGGGAGAATGTGCAAACTCCACACGGACAGTGACTCGGGGCCGGATTCGAACCCGGGTCCTCAGCGCCGTGAGGCAGCAGTGCTGACCACTTGTAAGAGAAGAAACCAGCAGGTCTGGATGAAATATATTGCAGGTTACTAAGGGAAACGGGGGAAGTAATGGTGGAAGATCTGGGCATTATTTTCCAATCATCTCTGTCTACAGGTGTGATGCTGGAGATCTGCTTAGAAAGAGAGGCCTGAACCGGCCTAACCTAAGTGATGGGCACATTGCAGATTAAAATTTGGGACAATATAAATTTCCATTTAAAAAGGCATGGATTAATCGAGGAAAGCCATCTGTATTTGTTCTGGAGCGGGCCGTGTCTTTAATTTGATTGAATTTTTTGAGGAGGCAAGAAGGAGGGGTGATGAGGAGTAACGGGTATGATATCGTCGACATGGATTTTAGCGACTTCCGGTTGCGGCTATGCTGAGCTAAGTCGCACGTTCGGCAGCTCCCGCCAGAAACTGACTTTTGGGCTCTTTGGAGGGGCCCCAACGGCAATTGTTCGACGGTTCTCAGCGTGGGAAGGTGACAATATGGTTCCCCCAGCACGGTATGGATTGGACCAGGAGTGGAGCGGCCAAGAAAGTGATTTTAGTGCAGCGGAAAGTGCGAGGGAGGAGAAGCAAGATGGCGGCGGGTGGAGACCAAAGCAGCGTGGGCGCTATGGCCGCAGGAGCAGCAGGAGTTCCTCAAACACTGCTTTGCGGAGCTGAAGGCAGAACTGCTGGAGCCGATGAAGGCGTCGATCGACAAGCTGGTGGAGACCCAGAAGGCCCAAGGGGCGGCGATCCGGGAGGTGCGGCAAAAAGCCTTGGAGAACGAGGATGAGATCTTGGGCCTGGCGGTGAAGGTGGAGGCGCACGAGGCGCAGCACAAGAAGTGGCAAGAAAAATTTGAGGACATGGAGAATCGGTCGAGGAGTAAGAATCTCCGGATTCTGGGTATCCCAGAGGGAATGGAGGGGTCTGATGCCGGGGCACATGTGTCACGATGCTCGACGCGCTGATGGGCGCGGGACATGGATTTTAGCAAGGCTTCTGTCGAGATTCCATTTGACAGACTGGTCAGAAAATTAAAAAGTTCATGGGATCCAAGGGAAAGTGCCAAGTTAGTGTAAAAATTGGCTCAGAGGCGAGAAACAAAGTGTTGTGAGCGATGATTATTTTTGTAAGTGGGAGTGTTTTTGTGACATACATATACATAATCAATGATTTAGACTTGCGAGGAAGTGTGGTTAATGAAGGAAGCTGGAGACTGGAAGATATTAATGGACTGGTCAGGTGGGCAGAAAAGTGGCCGATGGAATTCAATCTGGAGAAGAGAGAATGTATTTCGGAGGACAAACAAGGTGTAAGGGAATACATAAATGGTAGGATTCTGAAAAGTGTCAAGGACCGAGGGATTTGGACTGTAATTCCACAGACCCCTGAAGGTGTCAGTACAGGTAGTTAAGGTGGATAAGAAGGCATATTGGATACTTGCCTTTACAGGGAGGTTAAGCTAGAACTATATAAAACACCGATAGACCACAGCCGGAGAGCATGTACAGTTCAGGCCACCACATTACAGGAAGGATGTGATCACACAGGAGAGGGTACACAGCAGATGTACAAAGATGGTGCCAGGGATAGAGAATCTTAGCTGTGATGAAAGATTAGATGGGCTGGGTTTGCTTCCTTTGGGGCAGAGGAGGCTGAGGGGAGATTTAAATGAGGTATACAAAATTCCAAGGCCAAGATTGAGTGTGCAGGAATGACCTGTTCCCATTAAGAGAGTTCAATAAGCAGAAGATTTAAAGTAATTGGGCGAAGGATTAGTGGGGGAGTTGAGAAATGCTTTCGCCCAGAGGGGGGTGAGGGGTCTGCAACTCGCTGCCTGAAAGAGTGGTAAAGGTAGAAACCCTCTTTGCATTAACAAAGTACTTGGGATATATGTACTTGAGGTGTGGTAACCTACGGCTCAAGAGCTGGATGGTGGAATTAGACTGGATAGCTCTTTTCCAGCTGACCTTTCTGTGAGCCATAAATCTCTCTTTGTGTTCTATATTTTACGTTATGGACTGAGAGCGTCTTGGCCCAGTGTGTTGTGCAGGCTGAGTTGGGGGTCGTGGGTTCAGGATCCACTCCAGAGACTTGAACCAATGACCTAGGCCAACTCTGCCAGTGTCAGTGCCGAGGGAGGCATGCACTGCTGGAATTGGCGATTTTCAGATCAGGCATTAAATAGGCGACCAGCTGCACATGCGGGTGAAAGATTCTGAAGCCCTATATCAAACGAGCAGCAGACCATCCCTTGGTGCCTTGGCCACTATTTAAGCCTCGGCCGACATCAGTAAAAACAGATTGTTTGTTATCTTATTAGTGACTGGGATCTTGCAGTGCACAAATTGGCTGCTGCATTTCCTACATTACCACACTCCAAGTACTTCATTGGCTGTGAAGCACTTTGGGAAGTCCTGAGGTTGTGACAACAGCTTGGTTCTTTGTAGGCCTTTGCTCTATTCTCTATGATGTTTTGTGCCCATCGCTCTGTGACTCTGGAATCTCTGCCTGTATCTGTATCTCAATGTGTTTTTTATCAATTCTGTTGTTTGTTGAACTGCTAAGACCATTAATTGCTTTGTTTACCAAAGGTGAACTGTTGTCAGGATTGGCATGGTACCAGTTTAGTAATTGTAACCAGTCTGGGTAATGTGATTTCAGGTAATGTGATTAATGTGTATTAATATAGCACCTTTAGCCTGATAAAACACCCACCTGTATTTGGGATGGGATGTGGGCAGCAATAGCATTTATTGTCCCATTCCGTTTATTGAGGCTTGATATAATTGAGGGGCCACTTGGGTGGTAGTTAAGATTTGACCATGCTGGTTTCAGACTGGGGTTCTACATAGACCCTGATCAGGTAAGGCAGGGGACTTGGTGTTCTGTAATATCACTGAAGGCGTAACCCAGGATCCCAGGCTAATGCTCTGCAGACCCAGGTTCAAATCCCACTGTGGCAGATGGTGCAATTTGAATTGAATAAAACCTGGAATCAAAAACCTAATGATGACCATGAAACCATTGTTGATTGTCACGAAACCCATCTGGTTCACGAATGCCCTTTCGGGAAGCAAATCTTCAACAGAATCCCTACAATGCAGCAGGAGGCAATTCGGCCCATTGGGTCTGCATCGACCCTCTGAAACAGCACTCCACCTAGGCCCACTCCCGCACCCTATTCCTCTAACCCCATAAGCCCACCTAACCTGCACGCCTTCGAACTGTGGGAGCACCCGGAGGAAACCCACACGGAGAACGTGCAGACTCCGGGGTGAGCTGGCAAGGTGGATACAGAACTGGCTAGGTCATAGAAGGCAGAGAGTAGCAATGGAAGGATGCTTTTCTAATTGGAGGGCTGTGACCAGTGGTGTTCCACAGGGATCAGTGCTGGGACCTTTGCTCTTTGTGGTATATATAAATGATTTGGAGGAAAATGTAACTGGTCTGATTAGTAAGTTTGCAGACGACACAAAGGTTGGTGGAATTGTGGATAGCGATGAGG
Organism: Scyliorhinus torazame; assembly: GCF_047496885.1. Classification (NCBI taxonomy): domain Eukaryota; kingdom Metazoa; phylum Chordata; class Chondrichthyes; order Carcharhiniformes; family Scyliorhinidae; genus Scyliorhinus; species Scyliorhinus torazame. The sequence goes on from NC_092720.1 coordinate 13,267,914, forward strand.
ACTGTCAGAGGATACAGCAGGATTTAGATTGTTTGGAGACTTGGGCGTAGAGATGGCAGATGGTGTTTAATCCGGACAAATGTGAAGTAATGCATTTTGGAAGGTCTAATGCAGGTAGGGAATATACAGTGAATGGTAGATCCCACAAGAGTATTGAAAGTCAGAGAGATCTAGGAGTACAGGTCCACAGGTCACTGAAAGGGGCAACGCAGGTGGAGAAGGTAGTCAAGAAGGCATACGGCACGCTTGCCTTCATTGGCCGGGGCATTGAGTATAAGAATTGGCAAGTCATGTTGCAGCTGTATAGAACCTTAGTTAGACCGCACTTGGAGTATAGTGTTCAATTCTGGTCGCCACACTACCAGAAGGATGTGGAGGCTTTAGAGAGGGTGCAGAAGAGATTTACCAGAATGTTGCCTGGTATGGAGGGCATTAGCTATGAGGAGCGGTTGAATAAACTCGGTTTGTTCTCACTGGAACGAAGGAGGTTGAGGGGCAAACTGATAGAGGTCCACAAAATTATGAGGGGCATAGACAGAGTGGATAGTCAGAGGCTTTTCCCCGGGGTAGAGGGGTCAATTACTAGGGGGCATAGGTTTAAGGTGAGAGGGGCAAGGTTTAGAGAAGATGTACGAGGCAAGTTTTTTACGCAGAGGGTAGTGGGTGCCTGGAACTCGCTTCCGGAGGAGGTGGTGGAAGCAGGGACGATAGTGACATTTAAGGGGCATCTTGACAAATACATGAATAGGATGGGAATAGAGGGATACGTACCCAGGAAGTGTAGAAGATTGTAGTTTAGTCGGGCAGCATGGTCGGCATGGGCTGGGAGGGCCGAAGGGCCTGTTCCTGTGCTGTACATTTCTTTGTTCTTTGTTCTACTCCACGCAGCCACCCGAGGCCGGAATCGAACCCGGGTCCCCGGCGCTGTGAGGCAGCAGTGCTAACCACTGTGCCCTCTTTACCCGATCTGGCCCACATGTGACTCCAGGTCCACAGCAAGGTGGTTGACTCCTACCTGCCCATCTGAAATGGCCTAGCGAGGCCCTCCCTTCAAGGGGAATTAGCAACACCCACATCCCCTGAATGAATAGAGAAAGGCAGGTATCTTTCCCTGAAGCAAGTGAGTGAACTGCCTGGGTTTCAGTGATGATCCAAGAGCTTCATGGTCACTTACTGGCTTTTTTTCTGGATGAAGTCAAATTCTCACAATACTTGAATTCCCCTGTATTGTTTGGGTGACATAATCGCGTAACCAGTCCAAGGGCAGCAAGAGCTCAGCTGGGACAATGTATCCCACTCATTCCATGACTCAACTCCAACTTTGAAGACTATAACTATGCAGCTAGAGGGTGGGGCCTCTGATTTTCCCAGAGGAGTCGCAGGTTTATAATGGTGTGCCACGGTGCAGAAAGTGAGTTCTGCCAACAGTTCTGGGGCCCCGGTTGTCGAATTGCTGGAATGAAATGGCCACAACTCAATTCGCCATCGTCTTCACTGCAACCTATTCTGGATAGAAATTGAGGAACATTTGGTGCCAAGCGGAGTGACTTCCCTGCTGTAGCAAATCTGGGCCTTTGGCACTATGACTGTATCCCACGTTTCAGTTAAAAAGTGGTGGAGAATTTCTTCTCGTGGGGTTGCTGAACTGCATGTTTTTTTTTTTCTATTAATTTACAGGATGTAGGTGTCCCTGGTCGGGCCAGCATTTATTATCCATCCCTAGTTGGACCACACGTCGCAGGGTCAATGCCTGGTTTGAGCTTGAGTTTGCAAAAATACCTGGCTGACTTTCAAACCCAGGGAAGGGGCAGAATTTGACCAGGCCTCGGAGCTGTGATTGGACCGAGTTGTTGACCAGTGTCTGCTGCCGAACAGTGTGTGTCTGTGTATGTGAGGTGCGTAGCTGCGTGTGTTTGTGTACTAATTGTTCTGAGTGAAGGTTTGGGGTTTAGATGTGCTGGGGGTCACCATCTAATCTCTGTAATGACCTTACTGTAAAATAAACTCGCCATCCAGCTTTTGTTGGTCAGATTTCCATCACAGAACAACTCCAATTTGTTTACTTTCCTTAATTGTTGCAGGTACCTGATGAGATGGAGATGCAGATTGTTGCCAAATCGAACTCCAGAAAGAGACGGAAGGACGGAGTAGGACCCAATGGCACCACTGACGATGAAGACGTCAGCCCAATGAAAATCGCACGACCCGTAAGTCTGGGAAAAGTCACGTACTGAGTCTCATATGGCTTATGAGACCTTACTGTCCAATAGCGGGTACACTGATAAAGGATGCTAGGATTGACATCGAGAAGTGTCTAGTATTGGGATATTTACCTGGCAGCAGTTTAAAAATTAGGGGTGGCCCTTGAAGAACAGAGACGAGAAGACTTTTTCCTCTCCGAGGGTTGTGCGACTTTGGAACCCTGCCTCAGAAGGCGGTGGAAGCAGGGACATTGAATATTTTTAAGACAGAAGTAGATGGATTCCCTTGCCCAACAAAAGGTACGATCTTTGGGGTGTATGGGAATGTGGAACTCGGAACAGAACAGCTATGAACTAATTAAATAACAGCAAACTCCAGGGGCCGAATGGCCTCCTTTTGCTCCTGTTACGTGTGTCCATAAAATCTAGAAGGGTTATGTCTAATTTATTAAATAACATTTTGCAACATTCGACTCAACTTGTCCTTGCTGCTGCGTGTGCTCCTTACAAGCTCACATCTCACCCATCAAGGTATCGTGTATTCCTTTCCCCCTTCCGCGTTTGCCTAGCTTACCCTTAAACGCAAACGCATCTACGTTATTCACCGCAGCTGCACATTGCAGCGAGTTCCACATTCTCTTTTTTTCTTCTTTTTAAAAAAAAATTAAATTTAGAGTACCAAATTCGTTTTTTCCAATTAAGGGGTAATTTAGCGTGGCCAATCCACCTACCCTGCCCATCTTTGGGTTGTGGGGGCGAAACCCACGCAAACACGGGGAGAATGTGTAAATTCCACACGGACAGTGACCCGATTGAACCTGGGACCTCGGCGCCGTGAGGCAGCAATGCTAACCACTGTGCCACCGTGCTGCCCTGAGTTCCACATTCTCACCAGTCTCCAGGTATAGAAGTTTCTTCTGAATTCGCTATAGGATTTATGAATGACTGCCATGCCTTCTAGTTTTGGTCTCCCTCACAGATGGAAACAACTTCTATATCTACCCTTTCACAGTTTTAGAAACCTCTATTAGATCATCCCGACATCTTCCTGTCTCCACAGACTGCTCTGGTATCATCTTTGTAAATCTTTTTGGCCCCTTCCCCAGTGTTTTTCTATTGTTTTGTAATATGCAAGGAAACAAAAGCTATGAACAGTAGCTCCAAGTGTGGTCTAATCAAGGTTTGATACAAGTTTAAGAGAACTTCACTTTCTCTGTAAGAATGAATCCCCAGTGTTTTTGTTTTCTTATGGCCCAGTTAATATGCATCGCTACTTTTAGTACTTTGTGTACCTGTACCCTGAGGACCCTTTCTTCCTTGACCACAAAAGGCGTGTATTATCCTTGCTGCCAAAATGTAATTAATTAGCCAACTGCACGCACATTTTGAAAGTTTGTCATATTTATTTTCATTTTTCCCCCAATTTGGTGCCGTCTGCAATTTTTGAAGTTGTATTTCTGATTCATTGAAATGGTGAACAGCAGTGGAAAACCGATTCCTATTGTTTTGCCATTTTGATTAGCTGCCCTTAAGCCCCCTACACACCCCCCCCCTCCTCTCTTTGCGCCTTGGTCCGAATGCGTTTCGGCATGTTGCCTCTGGTGCGGCACTCATGTTGGTAGCTGTTTATTTGTAACATCAGGCCTGCCATTCAGGATCTGGCCCCTGACCTCCTGGCCTGCCCTTTTGAAGGCTTGACTGTTAACTGTGGCATTGAGTCCCTCCATGATGGAGACCTAAGATCAGGATCCAGTTGTAAAAATCTGTTGCAAAGCTGCAGTGCATTTGCAGGAATTGCAACATCCCTGTTGCAGGTCAACCAGGCATAGGAGTGCTGCATGTCTGAACGAACGCTCCTTTGATCATGGGTTCAAATCCCACCATGGCAAGTGTTTTTTTGAAAAGAAAGGGTATCTTTGCGACACCTTTTACAACCCCAGGGCAGTTTAAAGCATTTGAAGTACTTTTTGAAGTGCTGTAATGTAGGAAACAAATGAGCCAATTTGGGCACAGAAAGATCCCTGTTTGAATGAGGGCTGAGGGATAAATTTTGGCTGTGGCCATTGGGGAGAATTCCCCTGCTCCTGTTCGAAATAGTCCTGTGGGATCTTATACCTCCATCTGAGGACCTCAGTTTAACATCTCAACTAAATGGCATCACTGATGCTGAGGCACTCTCCCAGCAGAGTGGCAGCTCGGATTTCATGCGCACATCCCCGGCCTGGGACTTGAACCCATGAATTAGTGATTCAGCTGCAAGAATGCCATGGCTAATGCTGAGCAGCAAACGTGCCTTCAGGAGAGGAGAGAACAAGAGGTGCCTTCACTAAGAATGGGAGTGGCTGACTTGTTGTGCAACACTTATGATAAGAAAGCCATTCTTGATAATGCAACCAGCCAGAAAACACATCCCTAATTGTTCCAGACTGTGTATTGATGTTAGATTCAAGGCTGGCGTTTCGGTGACAATTGTACAAGGCAAAATGTTCCCAATTTGTTTCGGATTATAGAACATCTTGACATTGGCAAGTGGCCATGCGGCCCATCTAGTTCTCGTGGGTTCATCTTCATTTGAACCAATCCACACCCCCCCCCAATCAATCTTTTTATTCATTCGTGGAATGTGAGCGTTGCTGGAAAAACAGTTATTGTCTATCCCTGATTGCCTTTGAGAAAGTGGCGATGAGCAGCCTTAAACTGCTGCAGTCTATGTGGCATACATACACTCAGCGCTGTTAGGAAGGGAATTCTAGTATAATGACCCATTCTAGTATAATGGCAGCACGGTAGCGCAGTGGTTAGCACAGTTGCTTCACAGCTCCAGGGTCCCAGGTTCAATTCCCGGCTTAGGTCACTGCCTGTGCGGACCGGTCTGCACATTCTCCCCGTGTCTGCGTGGGTCCAAAGATGTGCGGGTTAGGTGGGTTGGCTGTGTCCAAAAAGATTAGGTACGGTTACTGGGTGTAGCACCGTCAATATGACGCGAGGCAGGTTGAGGTAATGTCAATTGAAGGCTTTATTTAGCAGAACTTTATCCCCAGCAGTGTGGTTACAGAATGCAACTGCTGAGGGAAATGGAGGGAAAAACTGGGTTCTTATACCGGCATTTCTGGGTGGAGTCCAGTAGGTGGCAGATCCTATCAGGACCTGGCATCCCTCCACCAATAGCCTGTCGACACGTGGTGTACCGTATTACCCCTAATACATACCACCACACTGGGTTATCGGTGTGGGCTTGGGTGGGGTGCATTTTCCGGGGGCCAGTGCGGACTCGATGGGCCGAATGTCCTCCTTCTGCACTGTAAATTCTATGAAACGATGAAGGAGCGGCAGTGTAGTTCCAAATTGAGGTGTTGTACATGATTTGGGGAGAGCATGGAAATGACAGTCCCTGTTGCTCCTGACATGGTAGAGGTCGAAGGTTTGCGTCGTGTCACCTTAATCAGTGGGCCGTGGGTTCAGGTCCCATTCCAGAGATTCGAGCGTGAAATCGAAGCTGGTGCTGGAATGCTGCAGCGTCAGCAGTCTTTTAGATGAGGTGCTAAATTGAGGCCCGTTCTGCCCCCTCAGACGGATGTAAAACATGCCATTGCACCATTTCTGAGAACCGCAGTGGAGTTCTCCCCAGTGCCCTGGTCAAAATGTTACCCTCAACCAGCGTCACTGGAAACATGATCTGAGTACTGTTGGTGGGATCTTGCTGTGCCCAGATTGGCTGCAGCGTTTCCTGCATTACGGCAGTGGCTTCACTTCACTTGGTGCGCTGGCACGTGGATCTTGTAGGTGCTGCTGTTGTGTGTGAGTGACAGAGGGAGTGTGAATGTTTATGGTGGTGGATGGGGTATGGACCAAGCGGGGCTGCTTTGTTCTGGATGGTGTCCCGCTTCATTAGAGTTACTGGAGCAGCACTCACCCAGGCAAGCAGAATCACAAAATGGTACCAGCACAGGAGGCCATTCGGCCTGTCGTTCCTATGCTTGGTGTGTGTAGGAGCGGTTCGCCTGGTGCCATTTTCCCCACAGCCCTGCATGATCCTCCTTTTCAGATAACCTAATCCCCTCTTGAATTGAATCAGCCACTACCGCACTCTTGGGCAGTGCATTCCGCATCCTAACTGCTCGCTGCTAGAAACAAGGTTTTCCTTCTGTCTCCAGTGCTTCTTTTGCCAATCACCTTAAATCTGTGTTCTTTGGCTCTCGGTCCTTCCATCAATAGGAACAGTTTTTCCCTATCCAGACCCCTCATCATTTTGAACACCTCTATCAAATCTCCTTTCAACCTTCTTTATGGGGGGCACGGTAGCACAGTGGTTAGCACTGTTGCTTCACAGCGCCAGAGGCCCGGGTTGGATTCCCAGCTTGGGTCACTGTGCAGAGTCTGCACATTTTCCCATGTCTGCGTAGGTTTCCTCCGGGTGTTTGGATTTCCTCCCAAAAGACGTGCTGGTTAGGTGAATTGGATATTCTGAATTCTCCCTCCGTGTACCTGAACAGGCGTCTCGAGTGTGGCGACTTGGGGCTTTTCGCTGTAACTTCATTGCAGTGTTAATGGAAGTCTACTTGTGACACTAATAAAGATTATTATTATTATTCTCTTCAAGGAAAACAATCCCAACTTTTCCACTAACTGAAGTTTGTCATGCCCAGCACCATTCTCATGAATGTTTTCCACACTCGCTCTAATGCCTTTAAATCCTTGCTAAAGTGTGGTGCCCTGAACTGGACACCATTCTCCAGCTGAGGCTAAACCTGTATATTGTGCAGCTTTAACATAACCTCCTTGCTCTTGTACTCAATGTCCCTATTAAAAACTAGGATACAATATACTTTATTACCTACTCTCAACCTGTCCTGCCACCTCCAAGACGAATGCACATGAACACCCAGGACCCCCTGCTCCTGCACCACCTTTTAGAATTGGAGCCTCTTTTACCATAATGGTTAATGGAAAATTCATTTGATGCAAAATTAATTTAATACCTCCACTATTTCCAATGTTTCCATTTTTAAAACACCCTTATGGTCCCTAATTTGCCCACTCCTTCTTTGACCACCCTTTAACTATTTATTTGCTTATAGAAGACTCTGGGATTTCCTTTTATGTTGACTGCCAGTCACTTTTCATACTCCTTCTTTGTTTCTCTCATTTGTTTTCTTCAATTCCCCTCTGAAGCTCCTATATTCAGCCTGGTTCTCGGGTGTAAGACCGACCCGACATCTGCCAGAAGCAGACTTTTCTTCTTCTGTCTTGCATCATCCAGGGAGTTCTAGATTTGTTTGCCCTGCTTTTCCTCTTTGCGTGAATATACTTTTGACAGTGCCTGAGTTATCTCTTAAAGAACAAAGAACAAAGAAAAGTACAGCACAGGAACAGGCCCTTCGGCCCTCCAAGCCTGTGCCGACCATGCTGCCCATCTAAACAAAAATCTTCTACACTTCCGGGGTCCTTATCCCTCTATTCCCATCCTATTCATGTATTTGTCAAGATGCCCCTTAAACGTCACTATCGTCCCTGCTTCCACCACCTCCTCCGGCAGCGAGTTCCAGGCACCCACTACCCTCTGTGTAAAAACACTTGCCTCGTACCTCTACTCTAAACCTTGCCCATCGCACCTTAAACCTATGCCCCTTAGTAATTGACCCCTCTACCCTGGGAAAAAGTCTCTGACTGTCCACTCTGCCTATGCCCCTCATAATTTTGTAGATCTCTATCAGGTCGCCCCACAACCTCCGTCGTTCCAGTGAGAACAAACCGAGTTTATTCATCCTTCTTTGAAGATAGCAGTATTGTTCAGTTACAGTTTTTACTGCTGACCTTTGAGTTCAATTTATTTGAATCTAATCCATTCTTGCCTCATTGAGGTTGGCTTTCCCCCAGAAAATCCTCTGGATTGTTCCTTGTCCTTTTTCATAGCCAACCTAAACTTTACAATACAGTGATCTCCTGTCACTTGGTCCATCCCATCCCCAAGAACCAGGTCCAGCTGTGCCTCCTTCCTCTCTGGACTGGAAACGTAACTGCAGTCGAAAATTTTCCTGAACGTGCTCTAGGAATTCTTGCCCCGCTCTGGCCTTTATACTGCCACTATCCCAGTCTAGATTCAGATAATTAAAGTTCCTCATTATAACTACTCTAGAATTTTTCACCTCCTCTGTAATTTCTTTTAGACCTTTCCCAATAATTGGTGGTCTGCAGACTGCACTGAGCAACTTATTGACTCATCTTTTGTTCCTTAGCTTTAACTAAATAGATTATGCTTTTGACTGTTGCTTCCTTCCTCTTTATCCAACACTGCATAATTCTCCTTAATCAGTTCTGCTGCCTCCCTCTTTCCTCCCTTTCCTAATTTCTCTGAACATCTTGTCTCTGTTAAAGCCACAACACCATATTTGCATGTGGCTATCCATGCGTGAAACTTAACAATCTTGCCACAAACCATGCATTCACCTACGTGCACTGTATTGCTAAGTTAGACTTCATTGCTTCCCCCCAAGCCTTCCACCTTGCGCTGAAGTCACCTAGTAACTTACTATTTCCTACTCGTGCTATCTATCGTTAAGATCGCGGCTGATGGGATATTCCCAATCCCGGAAGGGAAACTTGAAGCAACTGCCCTCTTACTTGTATTTTGCAATTTGACATAATGTGAGAAAAGGTTTGAAATCCAGAGAATAATGTCCCAAACGTTTTGTGACGCTTTTAAATAAAATAGTGGTTTATTAAGCAATAAACTAAACAACAGTACAATAAAGTGGAGGTACCCTTAATCGAGACAATGGCTGTGCACAGTATCATTAACTTAACCCACTTCCAAACAACCTTTATTGCTGTACTCAAAACATTAACTCTGTTTCTCTTTTCAGAGATGCTGCCAGACCTGCTGAGTTCGTGCAACATTTTCTATTTTTATAACCTTTAGTGCAGAACCTTCTGAGCTAATTCTCCCAGAATGTTCCACAACTTCTTATAGACATTTTAAAACTATTTTTTAAAATCCAGTAGCGGTTACCGCACCAGGCAGTTATATCTCTTTGGGGTTTGCTTCTGAGATAAAATCGGCAACTGGCTTCTCAAGACAGTATTTCTTCACAGACACAGCTTGCAGGGTGTGAAACAGCCATTCCTGCTGTGGCTGAGGTCTGAAGCAACTCCCCTTGCATAGATTTAACATCTCCCCATGTACAGTTTTTCCCGTTTTATCTTCCCTTATCTGAACTGTGATGTGGAGATGCCGGCGTTGGACTGGGGTGGGCACAGTAAGAAGTCACTCCGAAAGCTAGTGATTCCAAATAAACCTGTTGGACTTTAACCTGGTGTTGTAAGACTTCTTACCTGAACTAACCTCTTCAGAAGTCAAATTTAATTACTTTTGTTTTGTTACCTTTTAGAGTGTAAATGTTCACACCTTGTTTCCTGCTTTCTCAAAAGTTATTCAAACCCTTTATGTTCTGTTTCCCATTGTCACCAGCTTACCATGGGAATCTGTTTGCAGTGTTGTTAGGCTTATCAACATATCAAAAGCACTTGTTCCGTTAGCATTAGCCAAACTACCCCTGCCTTAAGCGGCTTACACCCGGTGGTTTAGCTCAGTGGGCTAGACAGCTGGCTTGTAATGCAGAAAAGGCCAGCAGAGCGGGTTCAATTCCCATTCCTGGTTGAGAGAATTCTGAATTCGCCCTCAGTGTACCCAAACAGGCGCCGGAATGTAGCGACTAGGGGATTTTCACAGTAACTTCATTGCAGTGTTAATGTAAGCCTACGTGTGACAATAAAAGAGTATTATTATTACTATACACTTTCCAATAGATTTTAAATATAGTCAGCAGAAAATATTCCAATCGCTGGATTCAAACTGTTCTTAAGCAGCTTACGTTTTCCAATAGTTTAAAAAAATATATATCAGAAAATATTCCAATGTATTGGATTTCCCGGATATTTCTATTTAATCGTTATTTTTCCCGACACCATCCCAGTATCCTGAGCACCTTTTTTTCTCTCTCTATAGGTTCCAAAAACCCCTGCCAAGTTAGATTAAACCTTCCCCAATAGCACAAGCAAATCATCTCGCAAGGAAATTGGACCCAGCTCTGTTGAGGTGCAACCTCTTGAGGACGCCTCTTCCCCCAGAACTGGGCCCAATATTCCAGGAATCTAAATCCCCCCCCCCCCCCCCCCCCGTACCATCTTTCTAGCCATGCGTTCAGATGCTCTATCCTCCTATTTTAAGCTCACTCACATGTGGCTCTGGAAATAATCTTAGACAGCACCCTTTTCAACCCACAACCAGTACCATCTAGAAGGACAACGGCAGCAGACACTTGGGAGCAGCACTGCTGGGAAGTTCCTCTCCAAGCCACCATCATCCTGACTTGGAAATAGATCCCTGTTCCTTCACTGTCGCTGGGTCAAAATCCTGGAACTCCCTCCCTAACAGCACCGTGAGCGTACCTACACCTCAGGGACTGTAGCGGTTCAAGAAGGTGACTCACCACCACCTTCTCAAAGGAAATTAGGGATGGACAAGAAATGCCCACATTCCAAGAATGGATGGAAAAAAACTTTTGAGACCCTGTTGGCTATTTTTCTACTCGGATCATTAAATTCTGATTGCAGACCACATCTCTCTTTCTACGTCTTTGGAGACTGCTGGCTGTTCACACTGCCCCTACCCCAGGATTCTCTGCTGCCGTATCTATCAAATCTGTTATCACTTTTGCTCTTCCTGGTTTCTTTGTGTCTCCCTGTACAGCTGAGCCAGTCATGGACTAGGCTGTGGCTACAATCCTCAGATTAATCATCAGCATTCAGAACTTGAGTACTGGTTGGCGAGTGAGATGTATTCAGTGCATTCCTGCACTACCTGCCTGTTTCTTGTTGACTGCCTGTTGGTCACCCATTCATTGCGGGGATGACCATATCTACACATGTGCTAACCACACCACCTTCTGCTCCAGCTCTGTAATCTAGAGCTCAAACTTCTGTAACTGGTGACTCATGAGAACAGCGTGAACCAGGTTAATAGGCTCGAACAGGTTGATATTAAGAAGGAGGATGTGCTGGAAATTTTGAAAAGCATCAGGATAGATAAGTCCCCTGGGCCAAACGAAATATACCCAAGGTTACTACCCAAGGGAAGCGAGGGAGGAGATTACTGCGCCATTAGCGATGATCTTTGCGTCATCACTCTCCACTGGAGTAGTAACGGATGATTGGAGGGAGGCGAATGTTGTTCCCCTGTTCAAGAAAGGGAATAGGGAAATCCCTGGGAGTTACGGAACAGTCAGTCTTATGTTTGTGGTGAGCAAAATACTGGAAAGGATTCTGAAAGATAGGATTTATGATTATTTAGAGAAACCTAGTTTGATTAATGATAGTCAGCATGGCTTTGTGAGGGGCAGGTCATGCTCACAAGCCTCGTTGAATTCTTTGATGATGCGACGTGACACATTGATGAAGGTCAGGCAGTGGATGTGTTATATTCCCCCTGGAGATCGGTGACCAGTGGTGTCCTGCAGGGATCAGTTCTGGGTCCTCTGTTCTTTGTGGTTTTTATAAATGACTTGGATGAGGAAGTGGAAGGGTGGGTTAGTACGTTTGCTGATGACACGAAGGTTGGTGGAGTTGTAGATGGTGTTGAGGGGTGTTGCAGGTTACAACAGGACATTGCCAGGATGCAGAGCTGGGCTGAGAAGTGGCAGATGGAGTTCAACATGGTTAAATGTGAAGTGATTCATTATGGAAGGTCGAATTTGAATGCTGAATACAAGGTAAAAGGCAGGATTCTTGGAAGTGTGGAGGAACAGAGGGATCTTGGGGTCCACCTACATAGATCCCTCAAAGTTGCCACCCAGGTTGATAGGGTTGTTAAGAAGGCGTATGGCGTGTTGGCTTTCATTAACGGGGATTGAGTTTAAGAGCCGCGAGGTTTTGCTGCAGCTTTATAAAACTCTAGTTAGACCACACTTGGAATATTGTGTCCAGTTCTGGTCGCCTCATTATAGGAAGGATGTGGAGGCTTTGGAGAGGGTGCAGAGGAGATTTACCAGGATGCTGCCTGGGCTGGAGGGTATGTCTTATGAAGAAAGGTTGAGGGAGCTAGGGCTTTTCTCACTGGAGCGAAGAAGGCAGCGAGGTTACTTGATAGAGGTATACAAGGTGATGAGAGGCATGGATAGAGTGGAAGCCAAGACCTTTCCCCAGGACGGAAATGGCTGTTACGAGGGGACATAATTTTAAGGTGATTGGAGGAAGGTATAGGGGCGATGTCAGAGGTGTAGGTTCTTTACACAGAGAGTGGTGGGTGTGTGGAATGCACTGCCAGCAAAGGTGGTGGAGTCAGAGTCATTAGGGACATTTAAGTGACTCTTGGACAGGCACATGGACAGCAGTAAATTGAAGGGGTGTAGGTTAGGTTGATCTTAGATTAGGATAAGTGGTCGGCACAACATCGTGGGCCGAAGGGCCTGTACTGTACTGTACTATTCTATGTTCTATGATGACTTTTCCTCCATATATGGTCATGCAGGATATTGAAGGCCGGGCGTTCCCATGTAGCACAGAACTACCCTGCCATTTCTCTATTGATTGATAAACTTTACTATTAAAACTATTTTTTTTTTGCAAAAAGAGACTCATCAACTGTTCATTTCCCTTTTCTCAATGTATTTTAAATATTGGGAAACTGAATCATTTGCTTAACCCCAATTTCTTTTTTAAAAAGTGTAATTTTTAATTTCCTAGTTGCTTAGGCTAACTCTCAAACTAAATGCAGCCGCGATACTCACCAGCCAGTCAACCCGCAGCCTTTCTGTGATCTTGGTTTGGGAGATGCCAGGCAGCTCATGATCCAGCGTGACCCCTCTCAGTTTCCTGGCTGGCCATGTCTTGATGGTGTGCCCGGGTGTGACAGTTTCCTAAGATCCTGTTGACCAGTTATTAACGGCCGCGGTGGATTCCAGCCAGTGACCGGGTTTGTCTCTCTGCGCCGTTTCCATTACAGACCCTGTCGCAGCCGGCACCCTTCGCGGATGAGAATGGGGTGAAGAGCGACAAAGCATACGAGCGTTTGACGTTGGAAGAAGCAAAGATTGGGACCTCCTGTGAGTATAGAAACCGCTGGCTTTCTCCCTGACTTTCTGTCCAACCACCAACAAAAGCACCTTTGCAGAAGCTGGGGAGGGGGGAAACAATGTAACTATAAAGCTCTGGGGCAACAAAGTTCTATTCTGGACACACGAGAGATAAACTGACCCTGGAGGGGGCTGTGACATGATATTGGGGACCAAAGGGGTTAAATTATGAGGACAGGCTGTGTAGATGAAATTTTTATTCCCTTAAATGGAGAAGCTTAAGGAGTAACTGAATTGATGTGTTTTAAGATGATTCGAGGATTCAGTCGGGTATTATTAACCATGTAGTCTAGCGGGTGGAGCTAGAGCGATGGGTCATAAAGCCTAAAATCGGAGCTAGGCTGTTCATCGATAATGTCAGGAAACACTTCTTCACACAGAGTGCTGGAAATCGAAATGTTAGATTTTTGTTAATGGTTACAAAAACTAGGTAAATAAAACGCAAATCAACCACCGCCACCTCTTTTTCATACTTTGGGGTTGCGTGGACCAGGCGCGATGTCTTGCAGTGGAGGTCTGAGTTGGGAAAGGGCAGATATGATTTGGTAACCAGCCGCGGAGATGCAAGAACTGTCAATTCCCTAGTTGAATGCCCAGGAAGCCACCAGGTAAGGTAGCTTTCTTTTATTCTGGTGGTGTGGGAATCGCAACGTTTATTGGCAATCCCTAGGCGCAGCAGCATAGTGGTTATGTTGCTGAACAAATAATCCAGAGGCTTGGACTTAAAGGAGACATAAGTTCAAGTCCCACCATGGGAGCTGTGGAATTTATCACCTTGTCTCGTATACCCATCTTTACCCAGTCAGACAGGTGAGGCAGAGAGTGACTGCACTTGACATCAAGGCAGCATTTGACCAAGTACGACATCAAGGAGCTCTAGCTAAACAGCAATCAATGGGGAAAATGGGGGAAAACCCTCTGTTGGTTGGAGGCATACCTGGCACAATGGAAAATGGTTGTGGTGGCTGAATGTCAATCACCTTAGTTCCAGGACATCACTGCAGAAGGTCCTCAGGCCCAACTGTCTTCAGCTGCTTCATCACTTACCTTCCTTCCATCATAAGATCAGAAGTGGGGATGTTTGCTGATGACTGCACAATGTTCAACACCATTCATGGCTCCTCCGATACTGGCGCAACAAGACCTGATCAAGATCCAGACTTGGGCTGACAAATGGCAAGTAACACTCCATGCTATGTAATTGCCAGGCAATGACCATCTCCAACAAGAGAAAGTCTAACCAGCACCCTGGATATTCAATGGCATTACCATCACTGAATCCCTCACTGTCAACATCCTGGCGGGGTTACCATTGAACAGGTGCTGAATTGGACTAGCCATATAAATACTGTGGCTATAAGAGCAGATTAGAGGCTAGGAACCCTGCGGCCAGTAACTCGCCTCCTGACTCCCCAAACCTGTCTACCATCTACAAGGGACAAGTCAGGAGTGTGATGGAAAAGTCCCCACTTGCCTGGATGAGTGCAGCTCAACACCATCAAGGATAAAGCAGCCCGCATGATTGGCACCTTTCCACAAAAGCATTCACTCCCTCCACCACCGTCGCACAGTAGCAGCCGTGTGTACCTTCTACAAGATGCACTGCAACTCACCAAGGCTTCTTAGACAGCACCATCCAAACCCAGGGACAAAATGCCTGGAAACGGCACCAGCTGAAAGTTTCCCTCCCAAGTCGCTCATCATCCGGACTTGGAAATATATTGCCGTTCCCTCGCTGATGCTGGGTCAAAATCCTGGATCTCCCTCCCTAACAGCACTGTGGGTGTACCTACAACACGGACTGCGGCCATTCAGAAGGCAGCTCGCCGCCACCTTCTCGAGGGCAATTAGAAGTGGGCAATAAATGCTGGCCTCAGTGGTACTCTTGTTCTGAGAATGATAAGTGACACTGCACAGTAGGAGGAGATTCGGCCCATCGAGCTCATGTTGGGAATGACTGAAAAAAGACATGATACTGTGATGACGTACTGTATAAGTGAAAATCTCTCTTTTACTTTCAGTGGATCGCCCGGTTCGAGTTTACGCCGATGGGATCTTCGATTTATTTCACTCTGGACATGCGCGGGCACTGATGCAAGCCAAGGGCCTTTTCCCAAACACGCATCTCATAGTAGGCGGTAAGGAAGGAGTTGTACTGGTCAGTGGGAATTTTGTTGTCCTATTAACACTCGCTGATTGGCCTGTTAAATATCAACTTGATTTTGTTTGGTAGCACTTTCCCCAACTGATTCAGAACGTCACAGATGCAAGACTCCATTTAAAACCCTGCACACACAATATGTAATATAATGATCTTTTATTGTCACAAGTATGAAGTTACTGTGAAAAGCCCCTAGTCGCCACGTTCCGGCGCCTGTTCGGGTACACGGAGGGAGAATTCAGAATTCTCAGCTGCTCCGGGAAATGAACTCGCGCTGCTGGCCTTGCTCTGCATCACAAACCAGCTGTCTAGCCCTACAGGCTGACACTTCCAGTGCAGGTGCCGAGGGAGTGCTGCACTGTTGGGAGGTCCTGTAAGATAGAGACTTCTATCTCCTTGGGTGAATCTAAAAGATCCTTTGGAAGAGGAAGCAAAGGATTTCTGCAAACCTGTGCTCTGCCTTCAACCAAGGCGCCATCTAAGATCGCTTAACTTGTCATTTGCTGTACCTGGGAGCTTACTATGCATAACTTGACTTTCGCCAAAGTATCAATGACTGCACTTCAGATGTATGGCACTACTGTGAAATGCCTTGGGACATTCTGAGGCAGGGAAAAGTGCTATTCTTTTTATTGGTAACTGGAGCTGAGTCGAACTCTGCTGGCTGGCAGGCAGAATCAGCTGAAAACTCATTTTCCTTGGCCCCGAGTTTCAACTTTTGCCACATTGAAGTAATTTGTAAAACAAAACAATACTGCTGCATCATTATTTTCAGCAGTAGTCTGGAGGGAATGAAGGAGTTGAAATATGAACTTATGTTTTTGTACATCAGTGATATTGGTCTAGTGGGTAGCTCTCTTTTTCCCCCATCTGAGTCTGAAGGTTGTGAACCCAAAATCCAGGCTGACACTCCGATGCGGTATTGAGGGAGTGCTGCATTGTCAGAGGTGCAGCTTTCCACTAAACAAAGCCCTCTCGCGATCCCACTGCCACTATTTTGAAGAAGAGTCATGGGGTTCTCCATCATCCTGGCCAATATTTATCCCTCCCCAACATCACTTAAATAACTATCACATTGCTCTTTGTGGGAGCTTGCTGTACGCAAATTGGCTGCACATTTCCCATGTCAGAACAGTAATTACACTCCAAAAGTATCTCATTGACTCTAAAGCCCTTTGTAATATCCTCATCGTGTGAAAGGCGCTGAAGATGCCTGCTTTGAGTGTCCACTCTTATTTGTTAGCACTTGAAAACTTAGTTTGATCTTCAGTAGCAGCTGCAGACACTGTGCAGATAAAATGCAAAGGAAATGTGTTTGTTCACAATCCAGGAAGCCTATCATTAATATCTGAGGCTGCGGAATTAGTGTTCAGTGTCTGCTTCAATCTCTGTATCGTCTACTTCAGTGGTGGGAGAGACTGGAGAAGCTAGCGCTGTCTTCCTTGGAGCAAGAGGATTAAGAGGAATAAAAACAAGAGTGCGGAAAATACTCCGGTCTGGCAGCTTCTGCGGAGAGCGAGAAACAGAGTTAATGTTTTGGCTCCAATGTGACTTCGTCGGAACGCCAAGTTCCAAAGAAGAATCGTATTGGACTCAAAACATTAACTCTGTTTCTCTCCCCACTGACACTGTCAGATCTGCTGAGTGTTTCTGTCACTTTATGTTTCTAACTCCGATTTCCAGCATCCTCAGTATTTTGCTTTATATAAGGGTTAGGAGGACACTTGACTGAGGAGTTTTGATGGTATAGACGAGGTGAAGCTGTTTCTACTTGCAGGAGGGTTGGTAATAAGAGGACCGAGATTTAACACGTTTGGCAAGAAGTCCCAGGAGGAAATATGGAATTCAAGACAAAGCACTCTCCTCTGGCTATCCCCAGAAAGAATCCCAATAACCTTTGATCCTAATCCTACTGCCTGCTCCAATGATCTTGCTGTTAACATAAGGCACTTTATGGTTGCAGTGTTACATGGGTGAAGGGAGCTCGAGTGTCTCCATGAATTTAACAGCTGTGCCAGAAGCAAACTCGCTCTTAATTAGGCCGCCACCGTAGAAAGGTTTGGATTAAAAGGAGTGTCAGCCTGGATTATGGGCCCGGGTCTCTTGCGTATTTATTGTACTCGGTTAATTCTTCTGGTGCCCACCCACTGATTTAATGCCATGGTGGCACTTGAACTTGTGATTTCTGGGTCTCCAGTCCAATGTCCTTGGGCATCTTACCTGGAATAGGTGATGCGGTTTTCTGGGTGAGGTTCAGATGAGTTGGAATGCCTGGGCTAAGACATAGCATTAGGCAACTTACTGAAGACTTGCTTGCTTCTTTTAACCTCTTACAGTGTGCAATGATGACCTGACCCACCAGTTCAAAGGCTTCACAGTAATGAACGAGGCTGAGCGGTATGATGCAGTCAGGCACTGTCGCTATGTGGATGAGGTGGTGCGGAATGCACCGTGGTCGCTTTCAGCCGAGTTCCTGGAAATGCACAGGGTAAGTTTCCGTTTTGGCTGCTTCAGGAAGTTTATGCTGTCTCAGCGCAAAGCCCAGCACATCAGGGCGACTCGTTAGTGCTGACCATGAAGATCTGTCTCAACTTGGCCACAGCAGTGGAACCAGAGGACAATGCCGACACGTGAAGATGTCGAAATTGTCAGAGCTGGCTCTCTGCAAGTATTGATTCATTAAAGAATACATTACCTAGGTTTCGTACAGAAAATAACACCTCGGGATCTGGTATCTGAGTAATTTGAGATAGGACGTGTGCTGAGTAGATTGGGGAGGAACAGGCATCTTTGGCCCTGTGGTTTCTGAAGCTCTTTTCCCCATTGGGGGGTTTCCACATCTCGTGTCTGAGTCTGTGCAGCCTCAATGATAGAGAACTGATCGCTGTGATTAATTGATGACTCTATTATCGTTGTCGCAGGTGACTACCAGGATGGTAGAAGGTGAATTAGGTGGACCGTGGCCTTTCATCAGGCAGCAGTTCCTAAGTTGCTACTCCTGGGCTAAAAGTGTTGTGCTGTGATGAGGGACTCCTTACACCTTTGCACCTTCTGGCAAGTATGGCCGAGACTGAAAATCTGATCTGAGCGTTTGTTTATAGTAATGGAAGGAGTGGATTCACTCCCTCTAATACTATAAACGTATTGCTTTCTCCAGCCAATACAATACTAACTGACTTGATCTCTCCTCATTCATCAGTCCCGCCATCCCGGAAATCAATCTGGTAAACGTACACGGCACTCCCTCCACAGCAACAAAATCCTTCCTCCGATAATTCCAGATGTGGCCTCACCAAGGCCCTGTATAATTGCAGCAAGACATCCCTGCTCCTGTGCTCTAATCCTCTCGCTATGAAGGCCAGCATACCATTTGCCTTCTTCACCGCCTGCTGTACCTGCATGCTTACCGTCAGTGACTGATGTACAAGGGGACCCATGTCTCGTTGCTCCCCTCTCAATCTATATAAATCTGCCTTCCTGTTTTTGCTACCAAGTGGGTAACCTCACATTTATCCAGATTATACTGCTATGCATATAACCATTAGCTCAGCAAGTTCAAATCACACTGAAGCATCTGTACATCCTCCCACCCCCCCCCCCCCCCCACCCAGCTTTGTGACATCTGCGAATGTGGAGATATTACATTTAGTTCCCTCATCTAAATCATTGCTATACATTGTGAATAGCTGGGTTCCTAGCACTGATCCCTGTGGTACCCCACTAGGAAAAAGACTTGTTTATTCCTACTCTTTGTTTCCCGTCTGGCAACCAGTTTTCTATCCATCTCAATACACTACCCCCAATCCCATGCGCTTTAATTTTGCTGGTAATCTCTTATGCGGAACCTTGTTGAAAGCCACCTGAAAGTCCAAATAAACCACATCCTCTGGCTCCCACTCATCAACTAGTTGCAGCCTCGAAGAATTCCAGTAGGTTTATCGAACATGATTTCTCATTCTAAATCTCTGTGCAAATCTGCTTTCTAAGTGCTCTGCTATTAAATCAGTTATAATGGACCCTAGCATTTCCCCACTACCGACGTCAGGCTGACTGGTCTATAATTCTGTTTCTCTCTTTTCTTTTTAAATAGTGGGGCTACATTAGCTGCACTACTTATAACTTGCCAAGTAAAATGTTGTCAGAAAAGACCACGGCTTTTCTGGTGATTATTTACAGCTGACGGGTCACTTTCCACAGCTGCTGGTATTTGTAGCTGTTACCCTGCCGCCATGGCTGGTTGATTCTCTTTCCTCTGGCAGAAAGTGGTGTTTATTTGGAATCGTCCGATTTTAAAAACTCACGGCAATCAGTCTTGTGATGGGTTGTCTAACCGCAAGCAGCTCATCTTTGAGAGAGGTTTCAGATGGGGGCGAGGGGGGGGGTGATGGCTGTTGCTGCTTCTATCCCAGTGACAGACTCACTGTTCGTTCAAATCCAGCATGAGCTGGTTCACGTGACCCCTCTAGTTTCAATCTTGGCTTATCTTAGCCACTGTCTCTGAGAGCTCCGTACACTTGTCTCTATAAGGCAACTTGTGTCTTTTACAAATGCAACATAGCTTCTTCTGTAGGCCAGTGTCCTTTGTTTAGCAAAAATGTTGTTTTGAAAAAGTTTTTAAAAATGTATATACCACGTAACATAAAAAATAGAAGCAGCAGAGGGCCATTCGGCCCTTCGAGCCTGCACTGCCATTTATTATGATCATGGCTAATGATCCAACTCAACAACCTGATCCCACGTTCCCCCATATCCTTTGCTCCACTTCGCCCCAAGTATATATTACTGCTTCTGGAAAACATACAACGTTTTGGCCTCAGCTGCTTCGACGGTAGCACAGGACCGCCTCCAGTCCTCCCAGATCTCTGCGCTCCACCAATTCTGGCATCTTGCACAATCCTGATTTTCATTGTTTCACCATTGGTTCCTGTGACCTCTACCCCCTGGGGCCTAAGCTCTGGAATCGTCTCCCCGACTCTCGTGGCCTCTTTACCTCCCTCTCCTGCTTTAAGACGTGCCTTCGAAACCTGCCTCTTGAATCAAGCTTTTTGCCTTTTTATGCCACTTGGTGTCGAATTGTATTTAATAGTGGCCCCTGTGAAGGGCCTTGGGATGTTTACTGTGTAATGGCAAGTTCTTGTCAACATCGGAAGGCCCTTGCCACAGGATCTGTTAACGTTTCTGATGTATTACTGTTCCATTGACAGCAGTGTAGAACCACTCTGATGTTTCCAAGATGCAGGGCTTACCGCCAGAGCGAGGTTTGAGGAGTTTGATATTTCACCAGAGCTGAGATGGACAATGATCTGGTTGAACACATAGTGGAGAATGGCAGCACCCATTACTGAAAACAAGCGGCCAGGTGTCTGTGCCGCCATGTTCCTTTGATTCTCGGAATTCAACCTGACCTTCAGCTGATTAGCTTGCCCTCAAAACCCTCGAATTCAGGGCAGCAAGGTGGCGCAGTGGGTTAGCCCTGCTGCCTCACGGCGCTGAGGTCCCAGGTTCGATCCCGGCTCTGGGTCACTGTCCGAGTGGAGTTTGCACATTCTCCCCGTGTCTGCGTGGGTTTCGCCCCCGCAACCCAAAGATGTGCAGGGTAGGTGGATTGGCCACACTAAATTGCCCCTTCATTGGAAAAAATGAATTGGGTACTCTAAATTTTAAAAAAGAAGAAAAAAAACAAACCATTGAATTCTGAAAATATACTGATTATTGGGTGATGGAACTAGTCCGATAGTGCCCTTGCATAAAGCAAAACATCGCTATCTTTAGCAATAATCTCCGCTTTAATCAGGAAATTGCCAAGTTGCATTTCCTTTTCTTCTAAGTTAGCAGATCAGGGAAGTGATTCACGTACCCTGACTGGCCCAGTTAGGGACAGAGCCAAGGCTCTTAACTGCTGTCATTCAGTGACTCTTGTGAGAGTGGCCACAGAAAAGACAAATTATATACTCGTTTTGCGCGTGGGAGGCATTGCGTAAAAAAGAACAAACTTGCATTTATAAAGCATCTTTCATGAAATTGGGACATTGCGTAAATTAACTACTTTAGAAGTGTATTGACTGTAATGTAGGAACCTGACGCAACCAGTTCGCATACAGCAAACCTCCACAAACCGAAGTGCGTTAAAAGGACGGATAAATCGGCATTTTTGATCATGTTGGTTAAGGGAAGAGTATTAGCCAGGATCACTTGCCTGTTCCTCTTCAAAGTAGTGTTATGGCATTTTTAAATGTCTGCCTTGGGGGGGGGGGGGGGGGTGCAGAGCCTTAGTTTTACACTTACCTGAAAGACAGCATCTGTGACATTGCAGCATTCCATCAGTAGTGTCAGCCTAGATTTTTGTGCTCTGGTTTTGAATGGGGCATGACTCGGCCGAGATTCGGCAAAGCGAACACCTTGTGGCACGTTTATCTGGCAGCACCTATGCCTGTGAAACTGGCTGCCAGTTCAGTGCCAGTAACTAGTGTGCGGCACTGTCAGAGCAGGTGCCATTACAGGCAGTATGGCACTCCCGCAGGTGGGATGGAGTTAACACGAGAGGGCATGTTTCCATTGTAAATGTTGGGGCGGCACGGTGGTGCAGTGGATAGCACTGCTGCCTCATAGCGCCAAGAACCCGGGTGCAATCCCGGCTCAGGGTCACTGTCCGTGTGGAGTTTGCACATTCTCCCCGTGTCTGTGTGGGTCTCACCTCCACAGCCCAATGAAATGCAAGGTAGGCTTATTGGCCACGCTAAATTGCCCCTTAATTGGAAAACAAACATAATTGGGTATTCTAAATTTCTATGAAAATAAATAAAAAATAAATGTTGACAGGAGTTTATAATGAAATAAGTAACAGGAAAGTGGGATTAAAAAATAAGGTGCCCTGAGCAGGAGGTGCTTTCAGGCATGAGTGTGTGGTTTGTCATATGCTTCACGACATTAGAATCTCCAACGTGCAGATGGAGGCCATTCAGCCTATTGAGTCCACACGGAAAGACCACCCCACCCGGGCCCACTTCTCCCGCTCTATCCACATAACCCCACCGAACTTGCACATCTTTGGACACTAAGGAGCAATTTGGCATGGCTAATCCACATAACTGCACAAAGAATAGAATCATAGAATTGTTACAGTGCAGAAGGAGGCCATTCAGCCCATCTAGTCTGCGCCAATTCACTCCGCCCTATTCCCAATAATCCTGTAACATAACCTGCACATCCCACGGCACCGAGGAGCAATTTATCATGGCCAATCCACATAACCTGCACATCTTTGGACTGTGGGAGGAAACCGGAGCACCCGGAGGAAACCCACGCAGACACGGGGAGAACGTGCAGACTCCGCACAGACAGATTTGAACCTGTGTGCCTGGTGCTATGAGGCAGCAGTGCTAACCACTGTGCCTCCGTGCCGCCCTCTAAATACCTGAAACTTATTTTTTAATGTGCAGTTTTTAAAGATTTTTTTCTGTTGCAGATTGACTTTGTGGCTCACGATGACATCCCATATTCCTCCGCAGGAAGTGATGACGTTTACAAACACATTAAAGACGCAGGTGTGTGTTCAGTCTTATCATTGGCTACTCTCCTGGTTTATTATCTTTATATGTTTAAGAAAAAACGGCATGGTAGCACAGTGGGTAGCACAGTTGCTTCACAGCTCCAGGGTCCCAGGTCGATTCCCCACTGGGTCACTGTCTGTGCGGAGTCTGCACGTTCTCCCCGTGTGTGCGTGGGTTTCCTCCGGGTGCTCCGGTTTCCTCCCACAGTCCAAAGACGTGCAGGTTAGGTGGATTGGCCGTGATAAATTGCCCTTAGTGACCAAAAAAGGTTAGGAGGGGATACAGGGATAGGGCGGAGGTGTGGGGTTAGGGCGGAGGTGTGGGGTTAGGGCGGAGGTGTGGGGTTAGGGCGGAGGTGTGGGGTTAGGGCGGAGGTGTGGGGTTAGGGCGGAGGTGTGGGGTTAGGGCGGAGGTGTGGGGTTAGGGCGGAGGTGTGGGGTTAGGGCGGAGGTGTGGGGTTAGGGCGGAGGTGTGGGGTTAGGGCGGAGGTGTGGGGTTAGGGCGGAGGTGTGGGGTAGGTGCGGGGCCGGGGCGGGTTTGGGCGGGTGCTCTTTCCAAGGTCCGGTGCAGACACGATGGGCTGAATGGCCTCCTTCTGCACTGTAAATTCTATGCAAACCGGTGGGGTGGATTGGGCGGAATGCTGGAGCTCATTTCAAGCACTTCCTGATCAGCAAGTGGCAGAGTAACACATTTTCAGTCCCTATCTCACTGTATTGCTGTTGACCTTTTTTAGTTCCAGGTATCCTCATGCTTAAGGTGATTAAGTGTTTGGTTAAAAAAAAGACATGCTGTCAAAAACTTTTCATTTGCACTCATCAGGTCAAATTTCCAAGAATACCAAATCATAAAGGGAGCAACAATTTATACTGCTTGAGAAGAGGGTGATAATTGGTTGGCAAGTGACCTCCTGAGTAGAATGGCGAATGCACCAGGGAACAGTTAACTGCCAAGCTTTTGTTTAAATTCAAACCAGACCGATTGACTCCAGCCACGGCATTGCCATGGGGAATGAACCAGGGAATGGCTGTCCCCACAAGCTTTTGTTTAGTTGAAAAAGATGCATTACGACTTCCGGTTGCGGCTATGCCTGGGTAGGTCGCACGTTCGGCAGCTCCCGCCGTGAACAGACTTTTGGGCCCTTCTAAGGAGCCCCAGCGGCACTTGGACGACGATTCCCAGTGTGGGAAGGCAGCAGTGGGGTTCCCCCAGCACTGTATGGAGTGGACCAGGAGTGGAGCGGTCAAAAAAGTGGCATTGAGAAGAGAGGAGAACGGGCGCGAAAAAGCAAGATGGCAGCGGGCGGAGACCAGGCAGCATGGGCCCAGTGGTCTCGGGAGCAGCAGGAGTTTTTGAGAAGCTGCTTTGCAGAATTGAAGGCGGCGATGTTGGCCCTTATGATGGCGTCGATTGAAAGGCTGGTGGAGACCCAGAGGATGCAGGGGACAGCGATTAAGGAGGTGCAGCAGAAGGCCTCTGATAATGAGGACGAGATCCTGGGCCTGGCGGTGAAAGTGGAGGCGCACGAGGCGCTGCATAAAAAGTGGCAGGAGAAATTCGAGGTTCTGGAGAACAGGTCGAGGAGGAAGAATCTGCGGATTCTGGGTCTCCCTGAAGGTGTGGAGAGGTCGGATGCTGGGGCGTATGTGGCTACGATGCTGGGTACGCATATGGGCGCGGGAGCCTTCCCGAGGCCCATGGAGCTGGATGGGGTGCACAGAGTCCTGGCGAGGAGGCCGAGGACGAATGAGCCGCTAGGGCTGTGGTGGTGAGGTTTCACCGTTTCCCCGACAGGGAGTGTGTCTTGAGATGGGCGAAGAAGGAGCGGAGCAGCAGGTGGGAGAACGCTGAAATCCGCATTTACCAGGACTGGAGTGCAGAGCTGGCCAAGAAGAGGGCAGGATTCAACCGGGCCAAGGCGGTTCTCCACGGAAATAGGTGAAGTTCGTGCTGTTGCAGCCAGCGCGGCTGTGGGTCACGTATCAGGACCGACAGCACTACTTTGACATGCCGGACGAGGCGTGGACCTTTATGAAAAATGAGAAGCTGGACTCAAATTAGTGGTTTGTAGCATGCTATGGGGGATGTTGGGGAGTGGGAGGGGACGATATTTGTGTTTTCTCTGTCTGTGTGCTGGTTTGGGAGGGGTTGTTCCCCGCGTTCGATGGGGGGAATGTGGACCGGAGGCCCCGGGCCTTTGGGGAATGGGGCGAGATTGCAGGAGAAAGGAGCTGCGCCATAGGGGGCGGGGTCGGCCCAGGCAGGGGTCGGCCCTGTGGAAAAGGGGGGGCGGGGTCTGACGTGGGGGGCGGTACTGGATTGGAGTACACATTGGTTTGTCGGGGGGGGGGGGGGACTTGGGCCACCCCACTTTGGTGGGGGGAGGGTGGGGGACTTTGAGGGGGAATCCAACAGGAGGATCGGTGGCAGAGGCGGGAGCGGCCGGGGTCAGCAGGAGTCAGCTGACTTACGGGAGTGCAATGGGGGGAGCAGCGGGGTTAAGCAATTGCTTGGCCGAGGGGGGGGGGGGGGGGGGGGGGGGGGTGGAACTGGGTTGCTGCTGTGCTGACTGAAGGGGAACTGGAGGTAAGAGGGAGAGTTGAGGTGGGGAGCCTCCGCCTGGGGGGCTGGAGAGTGCGGGAGGCGTGAGCACTTGGCTGGGGGGGGGGGGGGGGGGGGGGGGGGGGTAGGGGGTAGTCCCCCGATCCGGCTGATCACTTGGAATGTGAGAGGCTTGAATGGGCCGGTCAAGATGGCCCGGGTGTTTGCGCACTTAAAGGGACTAAAGGCAGACGTAGCCATGTTACAGGAGACTCACCTGATGGTTGCGAATCAGGCCAGGCTGAGGAAGGGATGGGTGGGGCAGGTCTTTCATTCTGGGCTGGACGCGAAGAACAGGGCGGTTGCAATCTTGGTGAGCAAACGGGTGACTTTTGAGGAGGCGGGTATTGTGGCGGATAAGGGGGGCCGATATGTGATGGTAAGTGGTAGGCTGCAGGGGGCCCGGGTGGTGTATGTATATGCCCCAAATTGGGACGATGCAGGGTTCATGAAGCGGATGTTAAGCCGGATCCCGGATCTGGAGGCAGGGAATCTGATAATGGGGGGGACTTTAACACGGTGCAGTTCCCGGCACTGGATCGGTCTCAGTCGAGGTCGGGTAAGAGGCCGGCTGCGGCCAAGGTCCTGAGGGGGTTTATGGATCAGATGGGGGGAATGGATTTGTAGAGGTTTGTTAGGCCAAGGGCGAGGGAGTTCTCCTTCTTCTCCCACGTGCACAAGGCCTACTCACGGATAGACTTCTTCGTGGTGAGCAGGGCGCTGATCCCGAGAGTGGAGGGGACGGAGTATTCGGCCATTGCGATTTCGGATCACGCCCCGCACTTGGTGGAGCTGGAGTTGGGGGAAGAGAGGGGCCAGCGCCCGCTGTGGCGCATGGACGTGGGATCGTTGGCGGATGCGGAGGTCTGTGGGTGGGTCCGGGGGTGCATTCAAAGGTATATGGAGGCCAATGACAATGGGGAGGTGCCGGTGAGTGTGGTCTAGGAGGCGCTGAAGGCGGTGGTCAGAGGGGAGCTAATTTCACTCGGGACTCAGCGAGAAAAGAGGGAGCGGATGGAGAGGGAGAGATTGGTGGGGGACATACTGAGGGTGGATAGGAGATACGCGGAATCCCCCGAGGAGGGGCTGCTGTAGGAGCGCCGGAGCCTCCAAACGTAGTTTGATTTGCTGACTACGGGGAAAGCTGGGGCCCAGTGGAGGAAGGTGCAGGGGGCAGCGTATGAGTATGAGGAGACGGCAAGTCGGATGCTGGCGCACCAGCTGCGAACAAAGGAGGCGGCTAGGGAAATTTGGGGAATCAGGACGGGGGTGGGGGGGGGGGGGGTGAAGAACACGGTGCGGAGTCCAGCCAAAATAAATGAGGTCTTTAGGGACTTCTATGGGAACTTGTAAAGTCAGAACCCCCGGAAGGGGGGAGGGGGGCGGGGGGGGGATGCGGCAGTTCCTGGACCAATTGAGGTTTCCAAGGGTGGAGGAGGGGCAGGTAGAAGGTTTGGGGGCCCCGGTCGGGGTGGAGGAGCTGGTTAAGGGGTTGGGGAGCATGCAGGCGGGCAAGGCCCTGGGACCGGATGGGTTCCCAGTTGAGTTCTACAGGAAGTTCTCTGAACTGTTGGGCTCGTTGCTCTTGAGAACCTTTAACGAGGCGAAAGAGAAAGGAATTCTTCCCCCGACAATGTCGTAGGCTCTGATTTCGCTTATCCTCAAGCGGGACAAGGACCTGCTGCAGTGTGGCTCGTATAGGCCGATTCTGCTCCTTAATGTCGATGCCAAGTTTTTGGCGAAGGTCCTGGCCACTAGGATTGAGGATTGTGTCCCGGGAGTGATACACGAGGATCAGACGGGGTTTGTGAAGGGCAGGCAGCTGAATGCAAATGTGCGGAGGCTCCTGAATGTGATTATGAAGCCCTCGGAGGGGGGGGAGGCAGAAGTGGTGGCAGCAATGGACACGGAGAAGGCCTTTGACCGGGTGGAGTGGGAGTACTTGTGGGAGGTGCTGGGCAGGTTTGCGTTCGGGGAGGGGTTCATAGGGTGGGTGAAATTGTTGTACCAGGCCCTGGTGGCAAGTGTATCGACGAACCAGCTGAGGTCAGAGTACTTTAGACTGTACCGTGGAACGAGGCAGGGGTGCCCCCTGTCCCCCCTGCTGTTTGCCCTGGCGATTGAGCCGCTGGCCATGGCGCGGAGGGAGTCCAGAAACTGGAGGGATTTGGTCCGGGGGGGGGAGGAGCACCGTGTCTCACTATACGCGGATGGCCTGCTTCTGTACATCGCGGATCCGTTGGAGGGGATGGGGGAGGTCATGCGGACCCTGAGGGAGTTTGAAGACTTCCCGGGATACAAGCTCAACGTTGGGAAGAGCGAGATCTTGGTGGTGCATGCGAGAGGCCAGGAAAGAGGTTGGAGGAGCTGCCGCTTAAGATGGTGGAGTGGAGTTTTCGGTATTTGGGTATCCAGGTGGCCAAGAGTTGGGGGGTCTTGCATAAGCTCAGTCTGGCGCGGTTGGTGGACCAGATGGAAGAGGACTTCAGGAGGTGGGACATGCTGCCGCTCTCCCTGGCGGGCAGGGTGCAGTCCGTTAAGATGACGGTCCTCCCTAGGTTCTTGTTCGTGTTTCAGTGCCTGCCCATTCTCATCCCTAAGGCCTTTTTCAAGCGGGTGAGCAAGAGTATTATGGGATTTGTGTGGGCAAATAAGACCCCGAGTGTTAAGAGACTGTTCTTGGAGTGCAGTCGGCGGCGGGGGGGGGGGGGCTGGCGCTGCCAAACCTGTGCAGCAATACTGGGCAGCACGGTAGCATATTGGTTAGCACAATTGCTTCACAGCTCCAGGGTCCCAGGTTCGATTCCCGGCTTGGGTCACTGTCTGTGCGGAGTCTGCACATCCTCCCCGTGTGTGCGTGGGTTTCCTCCGGGTGCTCCGGTTTCCTCCCACAGTCCAAAGATGTGCAGGTTAGGTGGATTGGCCATGATAAATTGCCCTTAGTGTCCAAAATTGCCCTTAATGTTGGGTGGGGTTACTGGGTTTGGGGATAGGGTGGGGGGGTGGGATTGTGTGGGGTGCTCTTCCCAAGAGCCGGTGCAGACTCGATGGACCAAATGGCCTCCTTCAGCACTGTAAATTCTATGAAACGTGTCGATGATTCAGAGATGGGTAATGGAGGGGAGAGGGGGCGGCGTGGAAAAGACTAGAGGCGGTGCCCCGTGTAGGTACCAGCCTGGGGGCACGGGTGACGGCACCGTTGCTGCTTCCGCCAACGCGGAATACCACGAGCCCGGTGGTGGTGGCGACACTGAGGATTTGGGGGCAGTGGAGACGGCACAGGGGCCTCAGTCTGGTCGCCGATACAGAACAACCATAGGTTTGCTCCGGGCAGGATAGATGGTGGGTTCCTAAGCTGGCACCGGGCGAGAATTAGAAGGATGGGGGATTTATTCATCGACGGGACTTTTTGCCAGTCTGAGGGCGCTGGAGGAGAAATTTGGGTTACCCCCGGGAAATGCCTTTAGGTATATGCAGGTTCGGGCGTTCGTGAGAAAGCAGGTAGGGGAATTCCCGCTGCTGCCTGCCCGAAGAATAGACAGGGTGATTTTGGGCGTGTGGGTCGGAGAGCGCAAGGTCTCGGAGGTATACCAGGAACTGCAGGAGGCGGAGGAGGCCTCGGTGGAAGAGCTGAAGGGCAAGTGGGAGGAGGAGCTGGGTGAGGGCCTGTGGGCTGACGCCCTGGACAGGGTCAATTCCTCCTCATCTTACACCAGGCTCAGCCTGATCCAGTGGAAAGTGGTACACGGGGCGCATATGACAGGGGCGAGGATGAGTAAGTTTTTTGGGGTGGAGGACAAGTGTGTGAGGTGTTCGGGGAGCCCAGCAAACCACGGCCATATGTTCTGGGCGTGCCCGGCGCTTGCGGAGTTTTGGAAGGGCTTTGCAAAGGCTATGTCCAAGGTCTTGAATACTCGGGTAAAACCGAGCTGGGGGATAGTGGTACTTGGGGTATCGGATCATCCGGGAGTGCAGGAGTCGAAAGAGGCTGGAGTCCTGGCCTTTGCCTCCTTGGTAGCCCGGAGAAGGCTCTTGTTAATGTGGAGGGACGCGAAGCCCCCAAGCGTTAGAGGCTTGGGTCAACGACATGGCAGGGTTTCTCAGGCTGGAGAAGATAAAGTTTGCCTCGCGAGGGGCCTTGCAGGGGTTCTCCAGGCGGTGGCAACCGTTCCTTGACTTTCTCGCGGAACTTTAGGTGGAGGTCAACAGCAGCAGCAACCCGGTGGGGGGGGGGGGGGGGCAGATTTATTTTCCTTTTTGTAAGGGGCGCATGCCCTATTTCATTTTGAGTTGGGTGTTAGTTTGTTAAACTATTTATCGTTTAGAGGGTTAAGTTGTTTTGTTTTGTTAGCATTTTGCCCTTCTTTCTTTGTATTATTTTCCTTTTTGGAGTGTTTTGTAAAATTATTGAAAAACTTTGAATAAATACATTTTATTTAAAAAAAAAAAAAAAGAAAAAGGTACATTACATGGCCATGTTCTTTCTGTCTTCAAAGAACAGGGCCATGTATATGTAGCTTCCATCATGTGTTAGTGAGCCACACTGCGAGCCAGACTCATAATCTTAAATTGGTTTTGGGTGGAAGCTTAGCACAATCAGGATTATTTAGCAAGTGTTGCCCATTTGCAGAATCACATCTAACGTTGGACATAATATTTTGAGTTTTGCAAGCACGGGCTGGTTGTGTAGGGTCAGTACCTTTCCTGTTGGGAGCACCGAAGGAGTGTGCTGTTTGATATGGTCCACCAGTCATTGGTACGTACAGCCTACATACCTGGCATCACACAGGCATTGCGAGAGCATGTTACCCATTTATGGGTTTTTACAGTTTGACGGTAGCAGCCTGTTATTGGGTAATACCACTCCTGTTGCTCCTGCATGTTAGCAGGGAAAAATGGCAACTTTGTCTGTTGCTCAACGTTTTCTGACCCATAACCCTTCAGGGTAACCCGAGGTAAACTCGATTCTTTTCTTGGCACCGAAAGTGGTGGCCTCAGACCCATTCATGAGTCTGCGTGATATACAGCGAGCAATGCTCTTACAAGGGTAGCCGTTATCAGGATGATATAGATGTAGCCTATTTCAGCATCAATTTATATGGTGAGCACATGCCTCGGGGCCCTATTTAAGAGGTTGCCAATGAGGCCAAACTTATTGTGCTTGGAGCTGTAGGAATCCCAACATGCGTATTGACCAGTGGATCTGCAATAGTAGAGACTCCATTGGCAGATTTCTCAATTAGTAAGTTGAGGAAATGGAGATCATGTGCTTCATTTCAATGTTGAATTTGAGCACAGGGTGGAGCTCATTAAGGTGGATAAGGAAATTCTTAAAAAGCTGCAGATTCAAGAAAGTAAACCTATCGGGCAGGATTCTCCCTTACCCAGCGGGGCGGGCCGTACTGGCGCCGAGGAGTGGCGTGAACCACTCCGGCGTCGGGCCACGGGCGGGATTCTCCCCTGCCCAGCGTGGCAGGCGTACCGGCACCAAAGAGTGGCGTGAACCACTCCGACGTCGGGCCGCCTGGAAGGTGTGGAATCCTCCACACCTTCAGGAGCCAGGCCGGCGCCGTCGGGATTGGTGTCACTCCAACCGGCGCCGAAGGGCCTCTGCCGGCCGGCGCGAGTTGACGCATGCGCGGGAGCGCCAGCGTGTGCTGGCGTCATCCCAGTGCATGCGCAGGGCGGTTCTCCATGCCGGCCATGGCGGAGGTTGACAGCAGCCGGCACGGAGGGTAAGAGTTCCCCCACGGCACAGGCCCGCCCGCGGATCGGTGGGCCCCGATCGCGGGCCAGGGCACCCTCGGGGGCAGATCCCGGTCTCCCCCCCCCCCCCCCCCCCCGAGGACTCTGCAGGCCGCCCGTAGAGCCAGGTCCCGCTGGTACGGACCTGGTTTGATATACGCCGGTTGGACCGGCCGAAAACGGGCTGCCGCTTGGCCCATCGCAGGCCGGAAAATCGCCGGGGAGGCCGCTGCCAGCGGCCGTCGGGACGGCGGGGCGGGATTCACCTGAGTCCTGGATGGTCTTCACAAAGGTGAAGGAATCCTTCACCGTACATGTGGAAAACCTACTAAACCATTTCGCCAATTCGTGCTGTGTAGAGCCAGTTAAAGATAAGATCCGGCAAAAACGCACATCACTTTTAAATGTGCCCATATATATGTGAATGCAGTTAGCATGAGGACGAATCCTATCTTATACACTGCCAGGCAGTTTGATCAACAAATACAAGTGTTTGTGTCGCTTTCTTTCGAGCGGGGCTGTTAGCTGCAGGATCAATGGATATAGATTTTGATCCGTCATTAAGAATTTTTTAATAAATGTTTTTTATTTGATTTTTGAACAGATCATATTTAGCCGTTTTGTACACAGGATATGATATATACGCAGGCAGAGATTTGTGCCGGCGAGGCACTTGCGGAGGGCAATCCTCGAGTGGGTCGGGTGCCGGTGTTGCCCCTCGCTTCTCCCGGACGGATTTCGCTGCCGTTGTCTTCTCGTGCACGCTGCCACTTCATCCGGCCCTCCCGTCCTCCACCTGTGTTCTCCTTTTTTTCTGTTCCTGTGGATGTCAAGTTGGTTAATGTTTCCCCCCCAGCGCCCCCCACCTACCTTCCTGGCTCTCCTCTATTGTTCCCTGTCTCTTCCCCCACCCCCACCCCGTGGTTCACCTTTCCTTCCCCTTAGATTGAGTTGTTCCCCCACCCTCCCGGTCTATCTCACCCTCTCATGCTTTGGCTACTTTCCCCTGATTATTGGCTACCTGGCTATTCTTCTGCTTGAATTTTGGCCACAAACAAGTCTCTGAGCAATTGGGTGAATGGCTCCCACGTTCTGTGGAAGCCGTCGCCTGACCCTTGGATGGCGAATTTGATTTTCTCCATTTGGAGAGATTCCGAGAGGTCGGACAGCCAGTCTGCAGCTTTGGGTGGTGCTGCTGACCTCCAGCCGAACAGGACTCTATGGCGGGCGATCAGGGAGGCAAAGGCAAGGGCGTCCGCCCTCCTCCCCAGGAATAGATCTGGCTGGTCTGAAACCCCAAAGACCGCCACTTTGGGGCATGGCTCCACCCTCACCCCCACCACTTTGGACATTGCCTCGAAGAAGGCAGTCCAGTACCCCGCAAGTCTGGGGCAAGGCCAGAACATGTGGGCGTGATTGGCCGGGCCTCCTTGGCACCGTTCACATCTATCCTCCACCTCCGGGAAGAACCTACTCATACGGGTTCTTGTTAAGTGGGCTCTATGTACCACTTTTAGTTGCGTCAGGCTGAGCCTTGCGCTGGTGGAGGTGGAGTTGACCTATGCAACGCCGTCATTAAGAATTTGGTTACATTTGTTAAGGATGGCGATTCCAGATCCTGTGTCAGGTTTACAGATGTGTAGGGTGGCGCAGTGGTTAGCACTGCTGCCTCACGACGTCGAGGACCTGGGTTTGATCCCGGCCCCACGTCACTGTCGTGTAGAGTTTGCACATTCTCCCCTTGACTGCATGGGGTCTCACCCCCACAACCCAAAGATGCGCAGGGTAGGTGGATTGGCCACGCTAAATTGCCCCTTAACTGGAAAAAGTTTAAGGAATGGTTTACAGATATGTAAGTGTGGGTCGGCCTTAAGGTCTCGCAGCACTACCAAACATTTGCACTATATGCGAAAATCAGACAAGTTAATTGGTATCCCACAACATGAGTGTGCCAGATCAGCTAAGCGCACTATCAAGAGCTCGCTGTCTTCAGCCAACATTGGTTTTCTGCAGGAGTAGAGGAGTTATGATCAGCAAATTCCTTGTACTGTAACGCATCAAGATTGAAACCTTGCTTGAGAACAAACTCTGCTTTCAGAGAGTACATGGTCAGAGAGATTTATTGTGTGTTTGGCGGTGTCATTACTTATGCTACGAAACCATTTGCACTGTAAGTGAGTTTACACTTGGGCTTGTTTCAAGTGGGTATTATTGATGGTGAGGCAATAAGCCTACTAGTGACAATAACGATGATTGTATAATGGCAAACGGATCAAAATGAAAGATGAAAGAAATTTGCACACCTCAGACCAAACTGTAGGGCGCAGCGTGAATCAGTGACCTTACTACCACAAGTTCAATGAGTACTGATTCAGAGAATGATGGTGAATCTAGATCAACAAGATATAATGACATATTGCATATCTCAGGGTAACCAACTAGTTGGCTGATTTTTGAATAATTGAAAAATCATCATGGTGGCAGGTCTATTGCTCGCTCTCTGTGTTTTCTATTAACTTGGCAACAAATGATCGATGGCCTTTAAGTTAATTAAATTCTGATTAATATCACATTCCTGTTTGTGGGAGCTTGCTGTGTACAAATTGCCCACCAGGTTTCCTGCATTACGCCAGTGACTACAAGCCGTTGGTTGTAGATCACATTGGCACCGCCTGAGGCATTGAACAGCATTTTACAAACTAGCACCAGGGAGCATTTTGAGGCTGGATGATCTCCTAAACACTCCTCTACTATGTGTGACTTACAGGCATGTTTGCCCCAACTCAGAGAACGGAAGGAATCTCCACATCGGATATCATTACCAGAATTGTGCGGGACTATGACGTATACGTGCGTAGAAATCTGCAGCGTGGTTACACTGCCAAGGAACTCAATGTGAGCTTTATAAACGTAAGTGATGGCTGCAGTCGTTCGTGCGGCAGAGCACTCGGGCTGGGAGTTTGATTTCCCATGGTTCATGCCCAGTTTGGGCATTGGCACTGAAGATTTTTATCATCAGTGTTGCAAAACGTCACTGAGGCCTATGAGGGTCGGGACAAGAGTCACCCCCATTTACATTCCTCTTGTCTCCTATCCTCGACAGCTTTGTCAATCTCCACCTATCTCTAGCCCCCTATCCAGCCCCACCACTCTACCCCCCCCTCCCCCCAACTACAGTATAAATCTGACCCTATTTCCAGTTCTCTCCAGCTTTGACAAAGAGTCGTCCAGACTCGAAACGTTAGCTCCCTTCTCCACAGATGCTGTCAGACCTGCTGAGATTGTCCGGTATTTTCCGCTTATGTTTCAGATTCCAGCATCCGTAGTAATTTCGCCAGGGAGAAGAGTGGTTTCTCAGAGTAAATTGGGGGAAACTGTATCCACTGGCATGGAGGGTCGTTAGCTAAAGGACACCGGCTTAATTTAATTGGTAAAAAGGCCAGGGGACGATGAGAGTTCTTTAAAGCAGTGAGCTACGATTCGTAATGTGCTATTGAAAGGGCAGTGGAAGCCCAATAATTGGATATAACATTGCAAAGCAAGATTTTGAAAGGCCACTGGGAAAGAGTAGGAGAGGAATGGGCCGATTTGCCTTCTTCGTCTGTACTCAATCCTTGTGGCGTGATCTATAGGGTTCAGCAAGTGCGGACGATGAACTGACACCAGGGCAGTCACTGCACATACCAGCCGAAGCAGAAACAGGACTGACCCAATGAGGCACTAAAAACAGAAAAGGAGACCCAAGTCCTGACCAGACCTTGACATTGACTAACTAAGCAGAGAGGCTGGGAGTGAAGTGGAGCGCAGCAATCGGCGGTTTCAAATCGAAGGCAAAAGGAAACTTAAGATATCGAACTGCGCAAGTTCTCATGCAAGTGAAATTTTATTTCGCAGCTGAGTGATTCGAGAGAGTTGCGAGTCAGCAGAGTTGAACAAGAGTCATTCCCTCTTGAATGTGCTCCAACAATCTTCTCCTGCAATCTCTCGCCCGTCTCATGCTGCCTGTATCATTCACTCCGGCACGCGCTCCCTTCCACTTCCACGCTCTCACGCTCTCTCTCTCTCATTCTCTGCTCCCCAGGAAAAGAAATACAACTTGCAGGAACGAGTTGATAAAGTCAAGCAGAAAGTTAAAGATGTGGAAGAGAAATCGAAGGAGTTTGTCCAGAAGGTGGAGGAGAAGAGCATCGACCTGATTCAGAAATGGGAGGAGAAGTCCAGAGAATTCATCGGAAATTTCCTGGAGATGTTTGGTCCGGAGGGAGCCTTGGTGAGCACTTCACAATAAACAGGGAAGCTTGATAATTGAAGTAACAATGATTGATTGCTTGAGGGAGGAGTTTGTTCATTAGCCATGAGAAACTTTACTCCAGCCCCCAACGCTCGTGGGGGGTTTGTTGGTTGTGGGGCAAATATTGGTCTAGGACACGGGAGAAATCCCCTGCTCTTCGAATTAATAGCCTTGGGATTTTTTTTAAAGTCCAGATGTAAAAGATCCGATGGATCTGGTTTAACCTCATCTGACAGTGCGCGCATTGGGAGTGCGCGCCTTGATTTTTACACTTGAGTCTCTGGGTTTTAGGGAAGAGAGTGCTTCGTAACTAAATCACAGCTGTCATGGCTGTATGACCGGAGACAGGAAATGAAACCGATTGTTGAGGGAACTGGGGGACGCGAGATGGGACGAAGGTACCAAGAAAATCTGTGAATCTGAAAAGTTAATGGGAACTAAGACACCGAGACGTTGACTGATACAGTGTAGGAGGAACAGGGGAAGAGTTCAGCATTAAACCAGAAAATGTAACCGTGATCAAGACGCAGTCTGTGAGTGATAGTAGTCACTGCTGAAAGGTGATACTTCTCTGATGGTGAGTAACTAGAGTTAGAGCAGGATCTATCAAACAGCAAGGTTTGGAGGACATGGTAGTGGTGTCTCAGTGGGAGAAGTAAAGTCGGGCCATTAAAGTCCAGAGGTGTTTGAGGGATGCATATGTCTAGAACCTCACCCCAGCAGAGAATCCCTTCCCTGAAGCCTTTTGCCTGGACCCTTCAATCCCACCTCTGACCCAGCCTCTGGTCACCCGTCTTCTCGTTCCTTGAGTGGCTTCATGTCAGATTTTGTTGGATAACGCTCCAGTCATTATTGCACAGAAAGCGGTTCTTCAGCCCATCGTGTCTGTGCCGACTGTCTGTGCTGTACATCACGCACCGACTTAGGGATGTTTTGCCAGATTAAATGGGTATTTGAAATTCTCTATCCCAGACAGCTGTGTTTGCTTGGACATTGAGTATATTCAAGAATGAGATCAATAGACCTTTGGGCATTTGAGATAACGGCGGTTGGGGGGGGGGCAGCAGCAGGGGAATGGTGGAGCAGCAGCGGAAATGGGGGGGTGGAGAGGATGGGGGAGCTGGGGAGTAGGGGGGGGGGTGGGTTGGGTGGCAGGGGAATGGGGGTGTTGGGAGGGATGGGAACAGCAGGAGAGTGGGGGGTGTTGGGAGGGATGGGAACAGCAGGGGAATGGGCGGTGTTGGGAGGGATGGGAACAGCAGGAGAGTGGGGGGTGTTGGGAGGGATGGGAACAGCAGGGGAATGGGCGGTGTTGGGAGGGATGGGAACAGCAGGGGAATGGGCGGTGTTGGGAGGGATGGGAACAGCAGGGGAATGGGCGGTGTTGGGAGGGATGGGAACAGCAGGGGAATGGGCGGTGTTGGGAGGGATGGGAACAGCAGGGGAATGGGCGGTGTTGGGAGGGATGGGAACAGCAGGGGAATGGGGGGTTTGGGAGGGATGGGAACAGCAGGGTACTGGGGGGGTGTTGGCAGGGTTGGGAACAGCCAGGGAGTGGGGGAATTGTTGGAGGGGTGGGAGCGATGGGGGTTGGGGTGGGCAGGGGATGGGGGGGGGGCGGTTGCAGGAAAGTAGAGTTTTAATATGTCATCCATGATTTTATTGAGCGGTGGGGCCTCCTGTATTTTTAAGATGCTCGTTAAATACAGCTTGTTGTTGAAAGTGTTGATTACCATTTGTGGGTTTACAAATTTCTGTTGGTTTCTTTCATTGCCCTGCCCATGAAACAGAAACACATGCTGAAAGAGGGCAAAGGTCGGATGTTGCAAGCCATCACCCCCAAACAGAGTCCCAGCAACAGCCCTGCCCGGGAACGTTCGCCCTCACCCACCTTCCGATGGCCGTTCTCCAAGACCTCGCCACCCTGCTCGCCAAAACCAGAGACGGACGCAGCTGGCTACGACATCAGCGACGACGATTCGGAGTAAAGGTCACGCTCTTTATCTGCTGGAGTCTTTTTTCACCCCCCCCCCCCCTCCCCAACACCCGTCCCCTCTAATTCCATCTATCGATGGCCTGTGACCCACACGGACTGCAGGCTCGAGGCAAGTATCACTCTCTCACACACACAAACCGAGAAGGAGTTCAAACAAACGGGGTCAAGTTGGACTTTGGAATTAAAACATTAAAAACAAATAATTTTCCACAGGGAAACTGCTCGAACGATGTAAACTGGTTTTTCTTTTAGCAAATTAAACTAATTTAAAAGAAACAATTTGAAAAGATCACAGGGGAAACTGGCTTTCTTTTATATTTAAGGCCTTGTATTGTATCTAAGTGCTGTCGGGACTTGCGCATCAAAGCTTAATGTGTATTCTTGCGTTTAAGGCTAGAAATGTACACCACCCACCCCAATTCCGTGACTGAGAGTTGGGGAGGGGGGTCTTGTATCCACCCTCGGGCTCCCTCTCTCTTCCGTCTCCATCCATTTGAATGGCTTTCCCAGTGATGGAGGAGTTGGAACATGCCCGTTATCTGTAGCTGCCTTACTGGCTTCTGCAACTCCACCTGTTTCCAACTCCTCTGTGTCTTCTGTCCAGTCTCGCTATGTTGGCTCAGAGAGCTCGTCAGCCCCTGCTGCTGAGAGTAACACCAGGGGTGGCTGGGGGTGAGGGGGTGCCAGTGACACACTGGAGGACACGAGACTGAACTGGGGGTGCTGGCTATACCATTGACACCACCTGCTGCTTCGCTTAGAGGGCAGGGATTTCTGTCAAGCCCCCTTCCCACCCCCGTATGAGACCGGTGTGGTCCCCTTCCCTTGTGGTTTTTTTAGTGCTGGCCTTGGCCGTGGGTATAGAATGACTGTAATTGACCAGTGAGAGAGTGGAGTTCTGGGGTACTGGGCCAAGACTGAGCTCCCAATGGGTTAAAAGGTCTGAAAGAACTGGGAGCTGCATCTGCCCTTCCTGTTTCACACACAGCTTCCACTGTTCAGCACGGCAGCCAGTCACTGGGGAAGTCTTGTGCTGTAACACACTTTCACCCACAGGTTTCTCAGGCACTTGACCGTTTTCACTTTTGGGTCACGTTGGTGTATAATCCATCCCTTTTTGCACTTGGACAGCTTGGGGTGGAGCCCAGACTGGATTTCACTTGTACTGCACCACTTGAACAGAGAGATCATATTCTATTTCATGACTGTGCCGATCAGAGCCCATTAGGTTGAGGACTGAATCGAAATGACCTTGGGAATCCCATTGGTGTGTGTGATGTACATCTCTGCACACTTGGTCCGAGGTGTATGTATTTCGTCTACATATTATGTACATTGGATGCAAACCTATGCATGTTTGCAGGTGAATCCTATGTTTGCATTTAGATTGCTATCTGACCGGCCTCTGCTCTGTACTCCTCCAGTCCACTTGAGGAAGTTAACTGAAGAGGGGAGAATGAACTAAGTGAGGAAAGCCGTCCTGTAAATGCACAGCAGGCTCACCTAGTGCCTGAAAAAGAAAAATCAGGGTAGTGTTTGGGGCAACAGCCCCTTCGTTAGAACTGACCACGTTTAACCAAAACTTTTGAGCTGTCCAAGGTACAGCTTCTTGCAAGTTCTCCTTCAGCTTTTTTTCTTAAATAAAAAAAACACTTTGCCGGCGGTACAAATGATTACTGAACATCACAAATGTTCCAAACTAGCAAACTGAGGGCATAGCAGTCATGAGCACTGTTCACTCACAGGGTGTCGTTGGAAAGAGCAACATTCATTGCTCGTCCTTTAATGAGTTCTTGCTCCTCCACCGTTAGCTATCACCAGCGTCTATCCTGACCCTTTTCTATTTCCTATCTAAGTGTTGGCTCTCACCCCTATGAAGTGCCCTGGGACATTTTATTATATCCACAAATAAGTGTGTCAGGTTCCACGTATATGTTGATGGCACCCAGCTCTACCTCACCACCTCTTCTCGCGGCCCCCTCCACCGTCTCAATTTTCAGTCGACTTGTCCGACATCCACTGCAGAACAAACATTTTCTCCGACTAAATATTGACACCACCAAAGCCACTGTGTCTGATCTCTAATGCAAACTTATTCTCTTGCTGCCAACTTCATCCCTGGCCACTGGCTGGGACTGTTTGCAACCTTAACGCCTGACCCCCAACGTGAGCTACGTACCACGTCCCTGCTCCATCAATCAGATCTCCTATTTTTAACCTTACTCCCAATGAAGCGACAGCTCAATTTTAAAATTCTCATCCCTGTTTTCAAATCCCTCCCTATCTGTGTAATCCCCTCCAGCCCCACGAGCCTCTGACACCGCTGCGTTCCCAGAATTCTGGCCTCTTGAACATCTCCAATTCCTAACCCCCCCCCCCCCCCCCCCCCCCCCCCCCCTCCACCACTGGTGGCCGTGCCTTCAGCTTCCTGGCCTAAGCTCCAGAATTCCCTCTCTCAACATCTCCGCCTCTCTCTACCTCGCTCTTCTCCTTTACGATGCTCCCTCAAACCTACCTCTTTGACCAGGCTTTTGGTCATCTGTCCTAATATCTCTTTGGGTATCTCAGTGTCAAATTTTGCTTTGTGATGCTCCTGTGGGGCAGGACGTAAAGCAGGGATGGTGATAAAGGAGTCATAGATATTGGCCGAAAGGTACGCATTTATGAGTATGATTGGGTCAGGCTGCCGTTCGCTGACTAGTCTGTCGGGCAGCCCTTCCTACATTCACACAAGACCCCAGTTGTTAGTGAAATGGGCTGCGTTGGTCATTTGGCCATTTCAAAGGGCAGTTCAGAGTCCACCACGTGATGGAGGGTCTGGAGTCACATGCAGATCAGACCATGCAAGGACGGCAGATTTCCTTCCCTAAAGGACATTAGTGAACCAGATGGGTTTTTTTTTTAATGACAATCCAGTAGTTTCACCGTAGCTGAGGATGGCTTTTAATTCCAGATTTATTTAAATTTCCCAGCTGTTATGGTAGGACACAGAGCCATGTCCCTGGGTCATGAGGCCAGGCTTTGGGTTACTCGCCCAGTAACCTAACCACTGTGCTACAGCAGCCCTACTGACAGGACACAGGCAGCGCTTTACAGCCAGGAAGAGTTGGATTGTGAAGATTTGTTGTCCTGTCAGCTGAGCTTTGCCTGTTTATTTTTCGGAATTTTGTGTGTGTTACAATCTCTTTATTTAAAACTCAAATGAGACTTTTTAACATCCCTGTACTGTAAATGGGGTTAATTGAGAGCACTGTGTGACTGTTATTTTATTACATGCTGTACTGCGAATAGCAATGGGTTATGAATAGGCTGCACTGAAATTTGCACTTTGCTCTGTGTCATCTTTGTCTTGGGTTTCTGAAAGTGCTCGCTAACTAGTGCATGCATTTAAAAAGCATCTCTCGTGACCTGCGGATGTCCCAAAGCACTTTGCAGCTGCTGCTGGGGTGCTATGCGCTTGCTGTTGTAATGTCGGGAGACTGGGGAATGTTGCGAGCCCCTGTGGGATTCCCTGTGCCGCAGCCTCAGCCTGCCCGGTGATGCACTGGAACCAGCCTGCTGCATTTCACCCTTGGGAGAAGTGGGTGAGAAACAGAAGACGAGAGCAGTAGCTGCCGGGTCTCGTCTTGCAGTTGAATTGAGGGTTGGGTTTGGGGGGTGGGGGGGGGGGGGGGGGGGTGCAGGGGGTTTAACAGCAGTGTGAGGGGCCTCAGCATGGTAAGAAAGGGAGGACGGGAAATGATAACCGCAGCTCATGGAGCAAAATGAGAAGGACCCCAATCATCTCCCCCGTACCCCTGATCTGTGACATGTCTCAATGCAGGAGGTCTGGTAGCAATAGACTCCCAACCTGCAGGCAATCGGCTCACTCACTAAAACCTGGCCATTAGCCGGGTCTCGCTGATCCTTGATCATCCCCCCCCCCCCCTTCACATTACACGGGAGGGCATGGATCGAAACTGGCCAGAGCTGTCTCTCACTATTACAGTGAAATAAGGAATCCTGAACTGTACAAACCTTCGCTCAACCGTTGCGTAGCCGGTGGAGGTGAATTTCTCGCCTGGTATTTGTGGAAAGAATCTGTGTGTTATTTATGCAATGAGTCTGTTCCTGTGGGGCAATCTTTGTGAATCGTCTAAATTTAAACATTTTTAAAAAAAGACTTGATCTCTAGGTGCGGGGCTGGTGGGCGGGAGAGGTTAAATTTAAAGCAGTTGAAGTGCAAGGTGCTAAGTGTAAGTTTGGTTCTGAACTGAGATTTTTATTCAACTTGCATGTTGTCAATAAGTGGATTCTGTGCTGATGTTTCAAATCAACCTACAGCTGTCAAACAGTGGGAAATTGTCTGATTAAACTGCATTAAAATAACCCTCTGCCTTGTGTCCCTTTTCTCTTCTGTCAAATCGTTGTGTTATT
Source organism: Scyliorhinus torazame (assembly GCF_047496885.1). NCBI lineage: Eukaryota > Metazoa > Chordata > Chondrichthyes > Carcharhiniformes > Scyliorhinidae > Scyliorhinus > Scyliorhinus torazame. The sequence continues at coordinate 13,310,004 of NC_092720.1, forward strand.
TTTCAATGGTATTTGCTTGAGTTACAGGTTCCTTGGGCGCTTTGCTAACGGCTCTTCAGGGTCCAAGCCTGTCCCAACCAACTCTTTCCCCCCACCCCCAAGTCTGGAGGAACTGGGATGGGGGAGTTTTATAAAAAATCATCTTCATTGTCACAAGTAGGCTTACATTAACACTGCAATGAAGTTACTGCGAAAATCTCCGAGTCGCCACATTCCGGCGCCTGTTTGGGTACACAGAGGGAGAATTCAGATTGCCCAAATTTCCTAACAGCACGTCTTTGGGGATGTGGGAGGTAGCCGGAGGAAACCCACGCAGACACGGGGAGAATGTGCAGACCCCGCACAGACAGTGACCCAAGCCGGGAACCGAACCTGGAACCCTGGAGCTGTGAGGCAACAGTACTACCCACTGTGCTACCATGGTTGTCCTACAAGGGGCAGTAGAGTAGCATGGGCCAACGTTCTTTGACATTCAGATGAATGAGAGGTGATAACATTGCAACATAAAATGCTTGACAGGGTTTGGCAGAGTGGATGCCGAGAGGCTGTAAGATTCTATGATGACATTTGAGGATGGTTCAGGGATTACACTGACCACGACACGAAGAGCAAAGCAGTTCAGCACTCACTTAGTATTGGGGACTGCCAGGATAGATTATGCGCTCAAATCTAAAGAGCTGGGTTTGAACCTCTGACTTGGGTGTGAGGGTGTGCTACACTTTTAAAGGAACTTCATGTAAAATTGTACATTTTAATTCAAGTTTTTTGGAGGGGTTCAATTTGAGGTTATCAGTGCCCCCAGCGTTTACAGATTACAGCGTTGTCCTACATCCCCAGGTGAAGGGGTGACCTGGTTGCTGCTATTTTCTGGTGTTTGAGAACCTCTCTTCTCCTGTTTGGGTTGGGCTGTGTCCAATGCTCTGTAACCTGGTCGATCATCCTTCTTCCTGTAGGACGCTTGTGTCAGCACTCCAACAAAGAACATCTCTATAATTAGCAGCTGGTTGTTCATGACTGTGAAGGAATAGAAGGTTCTGGAATTACCATCCATGCAAAGCAACGAAACAGTTTCGAGATAAGGTGATGAAGAATAGAAGTCAGCTATTCAGTCCCTCAACTGTCCCACCAATTCAGTTGGATCATGGCTGATCTGTATCTCAACGGTAGCATTGCGGATAGCACAATTGCTTCACAGCTCCAGGGTCCCAGGTTCGATTCCGGCTTGGGTCACTGTCTGTGCGGAGTCTGCACATCCTCCCCGTGTGTGCGTGGGTTTCCTCCGGGTGCTCCGGTTCCTCCCACAGTCCAAAGATGTGCAGGTTAGGTGGATTGGCCATGATAAATTGCCCTTAGTGTCCAAAATTGCCCTTAGTGTTAGGTGGGGTTACTGGGTTATGGGGATAGGGTGGAGATGTTGACCTTGGGTAGGGTGCTCTTTCCAAGAGCCGGTACAGACTCGATGGGCCGAATGGCCTCCTTCAGCACTGTAAATTCTATGATAATCTACCCCTCTTGGTTCCTCCAATCTCAGTTTTGTCCATTGACTTCCAATAACTATGGGAAAGAGAATTTCAGATTTCCACCGATTCATGTGAGGAAATACTTCCTGATATCACCACTCTAAATTTAAATTTTTTAATTCCTCTACCAGAGGAAACAGTTTCTATTTGTCCATCCAATTAACTTCTCAAATCAACTTTTAACAACCTCAATTCCAACATCCTTATTCCTGAACTCAGAATTTGACTCCGTGCAGTGTGTCATTCCAGTGGGCTGGTTTAGCACACTGGGCTAAACAGCTGGCTTGTAATGCAGAACAAGGAGGCAGCGTGGGTTCAATTCCCGTACCGGCCTCCCCGAACAGGCGCCAGAATGTGGTGACTAGGGGCTTTTCACATTAACTTAATTGAAGCCTACTTATGACAAGCTATTATTATTATTATTATTGAATTGCCGCAGCATTTCCTCCCAGGGCAATATTCCTGAAGTGAGATTGGCTGGGCCAGCATTTGAACAATAAAAATGAAATGAAAATCGCTTATTGTCACAAGTAGGCTTCAATGAAGTTACAGTGAAAAGCCCCTAGTCGCCACATTCCGGCGCCTGTTCGGGGAGGCTGGTACGGGAATTTGTTGCCCATCCGTAATTGCCCTTGGATCGAGTGGATCGCTCGGCCATTTCAGAAGATAGTTAAGAGTCAACCACTTCCCTGTGGGTCTGGAGTCACATGCAGGCCAGACCAGGTAAGGGCAGCAGATTTCCTTCCCTAAAGGGGCATTAGTGAACCAGATGGGTTTTTACAACAATCGATGTCATGGTCACCATTACGCAGATGGGCTATATATTCAAGATTTATTTGTGCTGCGGTGTTGGGATTTGAACCCATATCCCCAGAGCATTAGCCTGAATCTCTAGATTACTGGGGCAATGACATTACCACCAGGTGACAGGCCAGCGTGGCTTGTGCAGGGTAAATAATTTTCAGTTCCATATCTCATTAATCATGAGGAAAATGCCAGCGTGGTGAAATGATTCCTGGATTCTTGGAGAGAAACTATTTTCTCTGCCAGGAGGATTGAGAAGGTTAAAGAGCCAGGATATTTAGGCATGATAGCAGCAAGCATTTCTCCACATCGGTTAGTGGAATATTCTTCAATTGTCTCCCCCCCAAGCCTTGGGAAAGGGGGGCGGGGGGGAGGTTGTCAACTGAACATTTCTGTACCATTTGTTGCTATTTAAGTGTTACGGAACTAAGCTGAGTTACTGGACTGAAGATAGGTCAGCCATGATCCAATCTAATGGTTTCTTCCTGTTTCTAACACACTGTCTATTGAGGGTCAGTCAATAAAGTGGACTGTTTAATGTGCAGAACTGCAGGGACAGGATACCCCAAGCTTGAGCCCTGACCTCTGCTTGGCTAACTTGTTTTCAATGGGGACGGGGGCTATGATTTGTCTCCTAACCCCAGGTTGAGGTTTTTGGCATGCATGCATATGGGGTGGGAATCAGCCAGTATTCTTCTGAATATTGAGCGGGGACCAAGGGTATGGTGGATTCAAGATTGCGTCCGTAGGGCTCGAAGGTTCAGCCAAAGCATAGAGCTTTACTTCGAGTAAGGAAGTAAAACATCGGCCTCTTTCGCCTCCTGCACTCCCGGCTCTTGTGCAACCCCAAATATAGCCAACCCCCAGCTTGGTTCGACCCGGACTCCTACTACTTTCGAAAGCACCTTTGTCACCCCCATCCAAAACCCCTGTAGTGCTGGGCATGACCAAAACATATGGGTATGATTCGCTGGGCTTCTCGAGCACCTCGCACACCTATCCTCCACCCCAAAAAATTTACTGAGCCGTGTTCCAGTCATATGTGCCCTGTGTAATACCTTAAACTGAATCAGGCTTAGCCTGGCGCACGAGGACGACGAGTTTACCCTGTTTAGGGCATCTGCCCACATCCCCTCCTCAATCTCCTCCCCTAGCTCTTCTTCCCATTTCCCTTTTAGTTCGTCCATCATAGTCTCCCCTTCGTCTCTCATTTCCCTATATATATCCGACACCTTACCGTCCCCCACCCATTTCTTTGAGATGACTCTGTCCTGCACCTCTTGTGTTGGGAGCTGCGGGAATTCCCTCACCTGCTGCCTCGCAAAAGCCCTCAATTGCATGTACCTGAATGCATTCCCTTGGGGCAACCCATATTTCTCGGTCAGCGCTCCCAGACTCGCAAACTTCCCATCCACAAATAGATCTTTCAATTGCGTTATACCTGCTCTTTGCCACATTCCATATCCCCCATCCATTCCCCCCGGGGCAAACCTATGGTTGTTTCTTATCGGGGACCCCCCCAGTGCTCCGGTCTTTCCCCTATGTCGTCTCCACTGTCCCCAAATCTTCAGTGTAGCTACCACCACCGGACTCGTGGTATAGTTCCTTGGTGAGAACGGCAATGGGGCTGTCACCATAGCCTGCAGGCTGGTCCCCCTACAGGACGCCCTCTCTAATCTCTTCCACGCTGCTCCTTCCTCCTCTCCCATCCACTTACTCACCATTGAAATATTAGCGGCCCAATAATACTCACTTAGGCTCGGTAGTGCCAGTCCCCCCCTATCCCTACTACGCTGTAAGAATCCCTTCCTCACTCTCGGAGTCTTCCCGGCCCAAACAAAACCCATGATACTCTTTTCTATCCTTTTGAAAAAAGCCTTCGTGATCACCACCGGGAGACACTGAAACACAAAAAGGAATCTCGGGAGGACCACCATCTTAACTGCCTGCACCCTCCCTGCCATTGACAATGCTACCATATCCCATCTCTTGAAATCTTCCTCCATCTGTTCCACCAACCGCGTCAAATTTAGCCTGTGCAATGTGCCCCAATTCTTAGCTATCTGGATCCCCAGGTAACGAAAGTCTCTTGTTACCTTCCTCAACGGTAGGTCTTCTATTTCTCTACTCTGCTCCCCTGGATGCACCACAAACAGCTCACTCTTTCCCATGTTCAATTTATACCCTGAAAAATCCCCAAACTCCCCAAGTATCCGCATTATTTCTGGCATCCCCTCCGCTGGATCCGCCACATATAGTAGCAGATCATCCGCATATAAAGATACCCGGTGTTCTTCTCCTCCCCTAAGTATTCCCCTCCATCCCTTGGAACCTCTCAGCGCTATCGCCAGGGGCTCAATCGCCAGTGCAAACAGTAATGGGGACAGAGGACATCCCTGCCTTGTCCCTCTATGGAGCCGAAAATATGCCGATCCCCGTCCATTCGTGACCACACTCGCCACTGGGGCCCTATACAACAGCTGCACCCATCTAACATACCCCTCTCCGAGCCCAAATCTCCTCAACACCTCCCACAGATAATCCCACTGCACTCTATCAAATGCTTTCTCGGCATCCATCGCCACTACTATCTCCGTTTCACCCTCTGGTGGGGCCATCATCATTACCCCTAACAACCTCCGTATGTTCGTGTTCAGCTGTCTCCCCTTCACAAACCCAGTTTGGTCCTCATGAACCACCCCCGGGACACATTCCTCTATTCTCATTGCCATTACCTTGGCCAAGACCTTGGCATCTACATTGAGGAGGGAGATTGGTCTGTAGGACCCGCATTGTAGCGGATCCTTTTCCTTCTTTAAAAGAAGCGATATCGTTGCTTCTGACATAGTCGGGGGCAGTTGTCCCCTTTCCTTTGCCTCGTTGAAGGTCCTCGTCAGTAGCGGGGCGAGCAAGTCCAAATATTTTCTGTAAAATTCAACTGGGAATCCGTCCGGTCCCGGGGCCTTTCCCGTCTGCATGTTCCTAATTCCTTTCACCACTTCTTCTACCGTGATCTGTGCTCCCAATCCCATCCTTTCCTGCTCTTCCACCTTGGGAATTTCCAGCCGATCCAAAAACTCCATCATTCTCTCCCTCCCATCCGGGGGTTGAGCTTCATACAATTTTTTATAAAATGTCTTAAACACTTCATTCACTCTCTCCGCTCCCCGCTCCGTCTCTCCATCTTCGTCTCTCACCCCCCCTATTTCCCTCGCTGCTCCCCTTTTCCTCAATTGGTGTGCCAGCAATCTGCTCGCCTTCTCTCCATATTCATACTGTACACCCTGCGCCTTCCTCCATTGTGCCTCTGCAGTGCCTGTGGTCAGCAAGTCAAATTCCACATGCAGCCTTTGCCTTTCCCTATACAGTCCCTCCTCCGGTGCTTCCGCATACTGTCTGTCCACCCTCAAAAGTTCTTGCAACAACCGCTCCCGTTCCTTACTCTCCTGCTTCCCTTTATGTGTCCTTATTGATATCAGCTCCCCCCTAACCACCGCCTTCAACGCCTTCCAGACCACTCCCACCTGAACCTCCCCATTGTCATTGAGTTCCAAGTACTTTTCAATGCATCCCCTCACCCTTAAGCACACCCCCTCATCCGCCATTAGTCCCATATCCATTCTCCAGGGTGGACGCCCTCTTGTTTCCTCCCCTATCTCCAAGTCTACCCAGTGTGGGGCATGATCCGAAATGGCTATAGCCGTATATTCCGTTCCCCTCACCCTCGGGATCAATGCCCTACCCAACACAAAAAAGTCTATGCGTGAATAGACTTTATGGACATAGGAGAAAAACGAGACCTCCTTACTCCTAGGTCTACTGAATCTCCACGGGTCCACCCCTCCCATCTGCTCCATAAAATCCTTAAGCACCTTGGCTGCTGCCGGCCTCCTACCAGTCCTGGACTTCGACCTATCCAGCCTTGGTTCCAACACCGTGTTAAAGTCTCCCCCCATTATCAGCTTTCCGGTCTCTAGGTCTGGGATGCGTCCTAGCATTCGCCTCATAAAATTGGCATCGTCCCAATTCGGGGCGTACACGTTTACCAACACCACCATCTCTCCCTGTAATTTGCCACTCACCATCACGTATCTGCCCCCGTTATCCGCCACTATAGTCTTTGCCTCGAACATTACCCGCTTCCCCACTAATATAGCCACCCCCCTGTTTTTCGCATCCAGCCCCGAATGGAACACCTGCCCTACCCATCCTTTGCGCAACCTAACCTGATCTATCAGTTTCAGGTGCGTTTCCTGTAACATGACCACATCTGCTTTAAGTTTCTTAAGGTGTGCGAGTACTCGTGCCCTCTTTATCGGCCCGTTAAGCCCCCTCACGTTCCACGTGATCAGCCGAGTTGGGGGGCTTCCCAGCCCCCCCCCCCCCCTTGCCGGTTAGCCATCATCTTTTTCCAGCTTCTCGCCCAGTTCCCACGCGGCTGTATTTCTCCCAGACGGTGCCCCCCCCGCCCATCCTTTCCCGCACCCACTCCCCCCTTTCCCCAGCAGCAGCAACCCAGTAATTCCCCCCTCCCCCCCCCCCCCCCGCTAGACCCCCCGCTAGCGTAATTACTCCCCCCATGTTGCTCCCAGAAGTCAGCAAACTCTGGCTGACCTTGGCTTCCCCCCGTGATCACGGCTCGCCCCGTGCGGCGCCCCCTCCTTCCTGCTTCTCTATTCCCGCCATAATTATCATAGCGCGGGAACCAAGCCCGCGCCTCTCCCTCGGCCCCGCCTCCCATGGCCAACGCCCCATCTCCTCTCCCTCCCCACCTCCCCCCATCACCACCTGTGGGAGAAAGAAAAGTTACCATACCGCAGGATTAATCATACAATCCCTCTTCGCCCCCCCCCCCCCACTCGTCCCACCACTTTGTCCAAACGTTCATTTTCGTAGTCCAATCATTCCAATTTTTCTTCTACAATAAAAGTCCACGCTTCATCCGCCGTCTCAAAGTAGTGGTGCCTCCCTTGATATGTGACCCACAGTCTTGCCGGTTGCAGCATTCCAAACTTTATCTTTTTTTTGTGAAGTACTGCTTTGGCCCGATTAAAGCTCGCCCTCCTTCTCGCCACCTCTGCACTCCAATCTTGATAGACGCGGATCACCGCGTTCTCCCATTTACTACGCCGAGTTTTCTTCGCCCATCTAAGGACCATTTCTCTATCCTTAAAACGGAGAAATCTCACCACTATGGCTCTGGGAGCTTCTCCTGCTCTCGGTCCTCGCACCATAACTCGGTATGCTCCCTCCACCTCCAACGGACCCGTCGGGGCCTCCACTCCCATTAACGAGTGCAGCATCGTGCTCACATATGCCCCGACGTCCGCCCCCTCCACACCTTCAGGAAGGCCAAGAATCCTCAAGTTGTTCCTCCTTGCGTTATTTTCCAGTGCCTCCAACCTCTCCACAGATCGTTTCTGGTGTGCCTCCTGTATCTCCGACTTCACCACCAGGCCCTGTATGTCGTTTTCATTCTCTGCTGCTTTCGCCTTCACGACCCGAAGCTCCTGCTCCTGGGTCTTTTGTTCCTCTTTCAGCCCTTCAATCGCCTGTAATATCGGGGCCAACAACTCTTTCTTCATTTCCTTTTTTATCTCCTCCACGCAGCGTTTCAAAAACTCTTGTTGTTCAGGGCCCCATATGAAACTGCCACCTTCCGACGCCATCTTGGTTTCTGCTTGCCTTCCTTGCCGTTGTTCCAAAGGATCCGCTGCAATCCGGCCACTTTCCTCTCCTTTTTCCATCCGTGTCCAGGGGGAACACCCTTCTGGTTTACCGCACGGTGTTTTCAGCCGTTAAAATTGCCGTTGGGGCTCCAATCAAGAGCCCAAAAGTCCGTTTCACAGGGAGCTGCCGAAACGTGCGACTCAGCTGGTCATCGCCGCACCCGGAAGTCCCCTGCTGCTGCCTTTGTGATGGAGATGCAGGTTAGGCTGAATTCTTCTGGCCAGAAGCTGTAGCAGAGAGTAGTTCACGTGATCTGCACTTTGAATTGATGTGAAGCAGCATGTACCTTTGGCGTCAAAGCTGGGAGTGGAGTTGCTTCAATTTTGCAACTGAGGGCAAGCAAGGCAAGCGAACTGTGAAGATCAATGGGGGTTTTTTTTAAAGTAAGGGATGGCCAGAGACTCAAATGGGCAGTTTACTCATTGGAGAGGATCTCACAACAGAATCTGCTGGAGAGCGCTGCCCAGGAGAGTCCAGCGCAGGACAGAGCAGTTGTAGTGTTAGAGCTCCAAGACCTCTGGTTAAAGACCTGAAAAAATAAACTTAACTCGGAATAAAGGAGTATAAAGATGATTTCTTGAGGTATGGTTTTGTCCGTTGTGGCGATGCAAATAAGGAGGCAAAGGCCATGTGTGTTATGTGCTGGGAAGTACTGGCAAATAAGAGAAGTTTCAGAATTTGAAAGAGAGGTAGTATGTGAAAAATCTATTTAGAGGGTGAGACCCCAGAGTCAGTTACTAACTTGAGCTGACTCCAAATTAAAAGACTACACTGCTGTTGCTGACCTGTGATACCACATTAAAAATGTACCAAAAGCTACAAGGATGTCAGCATTCTGGTGTAGCAACTCCCAGGAGTATCCAGTGCTGAGTACAAGCATTTAAATTGAGATTTATTTAGTGTCCCGTGTACCGAGGTACAGTGAAAAGTATTGTTCTGTGTGCAGATCAGCAGATCGTTCCATACATGAAAAGGACATTTTTAGTTAGGGCATTATGATCAGCTCAGGCTTGGAGGGTCGATGTGGACGTGCTGAATTTCCTTAGTTTCCTGAGGAAGTATAGGCGCTGTTGTGCTTTCCTGGTCATAGCTTCGACGTGGGTGGACCAGGACAGATTGTTGGTGATGTGCACCCCTAGGAATTTGAAGCTGTCAACCATCTCCACCTCGGCACCATTGATGCAGACACGGGTGTGTACAACACCTCGCTTCCTGAAGTCCATGATTTTCGATGCTATAGCCCTTCACGATGACCTACGTTTGTGAGGTTGGATTTTTTGTTTTCATAAAGCTGAAGACAGCACAAAGAAACTGGCTGAAGTCTGCACCTGTTTCACGCATTGCCCTCTGCTCCTTTCAACTGGATTTCAGTGAGATTGTGAGGACAAAGCATGCTCCCCTTTCTCTAAAAAGGTAAGTGAACATGATGTGTGTCACAAAGGTCGGCCGGCATGGGTCCTGAAGGTGTGCCAGTTGCCAAAAGCGGTTCCCGGGAAAAAAGTTTGAAAAACACTGAACACTACAGGCTCTGATGTTAGATTGTCCGTTTACTTGCGCAAATGGTCAATGACATCATCATCTCCGATGACGTCACGCAATCGTTCTGTTAAAGTGCCCCTGACCAGCTTCGAGGCTGCTTTGTAACATTAACAATCAGTGAGCAACACGAACAATCAATCAACAACACTCAGTACATCAGACATTCCGGAGGCCGTCATTCTCTGTGTGGCTGTCGGCAAACCTCCAGCGTCTGCTTTTTAGTGCTTGCTGCAACTTCTGGTGTCTTTGGCTTGGTGTGAGCCTCGGCAGTGGTTATCTTAACTGGAGTTGACGTAGTGATCTCAGGTTGACTTGGTGTTGGATTCGCAATTGAGCGGTTCTCTCAAATTTGTTTGGTTAGTGTCAGGGAAGTCCAGGTCATCTCTTGGCACAGCTGGATTTGGATTCTATGCCGGTTCTTCCTCTGGTGGATTGGTTCTTGTTGGCAAACGTTGATCGGCATGTCTTCTCCATATTACATATCATAGAATTTACAGTGCAGGACGAGGCCATTTGGCCCATTGAGTCTGCACCGGCCCTTGGAAAGAGCATCCAATCTAAGCCCACACCTCCACCCTATCCCCGTAGCCCAGCAACCCCACCTAACGTGAGCAGCACGGTAGCACAAGTGGTAGCACACTGTGGCTTCACAGCGCCAGGGTCCCAGGTTCGATTCCTCGCTGGGTCACTGTCTGTGCGGAGTCTGTACGTTCTCGCCGTGTCTGCGTGGGTTTCCTCCGGGTGCTCCGGTTTCCTCCCACAGTCCAAAATGTGCAGGTTAGGTGGATTGGCCATGATAAATTGCCCTTCGTGACTTAAAAGGTTAGGAGGGGTTATTGGGTTACAGGGATAGGGTGGAAGTGAGGGCTTAAGTGGGTCGGTGCAGACTCGATGGGCCGAATGGCCTGTTTGCAAAAGGGGCTTTTCACAGTAACTTCATTGTAGCCTACTTGTGACAATAAGCGATTATTATATTTATTCTGCACTATGTTCTATGTTCTAGTGTAGGGGTTTCGTACAGTGGGTTTGTATGGTGTCAGAGACGGGTTTGTCTGTGCTAAGATGGTGGCAGGAATCCACTTTTCACTTGTGGTATAATTTCTCGCAAGAACCTCTTGACCCTGGTGAAAAACGCAACATTTTGCCTTGTTCTCCCACCGTGTGACCTGATCCTGCTGCTTCCTCTCCACAATTTCTTTTGTCTTGGGTGGTTTTAGCAAATCGAATGCTGTGTGTGGTTGACGTTTAACCATTGGCTACCACTGGAGAAAGTTGGGTTGTCGATTGTGCAGTTTTCCTGTACGAGAGCAGGAATTGACTCAAACATTTAGTCAATGAACCTTGTTCTCTGGTTAACTTTAGCAACTGTTTCATCCTCTGTACAGAACATCTGCCAGCCTATTAGTGGCTGGGTAATGAGGAGCGGACCAGCTGTGTTGAATTCCGTTCTCCTTCAAGTAATTTATGAACTCTTGAGATATGAACTGCGGCCCATTATCACTCACCAGTTGTTCAGGCTAACCAAATCTGCTGAAGATTTCACCCAATCTCTCAACTATTTCTCCGATGACGTTATCTTCACGATGGCAACTTCAGATCATTTTGAGTGAGTGTCGAGTACAATGAGAAGCGTGCGCTGGTGTAATCACCATGTATCGTTGCCAGGCCTCTTCTGGCCATTCCCACAGGTGCAACAGGGCTAATGGCGGCAGTTGCCGCACTTGTGCTCGAGCCGAATACGTTCCCAACTTAACAATTTTGGCATCTAGCCACAACCACCAAAAATAAAACCCTTGATCTCCTTCAACCTTACAATACCACAGTGGCCTTTGTGTCATTGGATTAATCGACATTTTCTTAATGATGGTGAAATGATGACTTTCTTTCCCCAGAGGAGACAATTCGTAGTATTCCTACAGAGGCACAAGGAGGTCGTTCAACCCATCGGGTCTGCACCAACTCTGCCCCCCCCCCCCCATAACCCCACCTAACCTTTGGACACTAAGGGCAATTTATCACGACCAATCCACCTAACCTGCACACCTTTGGACTGTGGGAGGAAACCCACAGAGACTCGGGGAGAAAGTGCAAACTCCACGCAGTCATCCAAGATTGGAATTGAACCGGTCCCTGGCTCTGTGAGTCAGCAACCCCTTGCCTCCATGCCACCTCAAGACAGCCTGCTTCTACGGGTAACTCAAGTCTTTGGGGAGTCTTGTCTTGAAGCACCATGTTCGTAGCCTCTGACAGTACTGGATCACTTCTAGTACACTTCGCCTATTCTGCGGTTACGTTTTTCCTAAATCTATGCCCCCTTGTTATTGATCCCTCAACTAAGGGGAACAGCCTCTACCCATCTACCCTATCTATGTCCTTCATAATGTTGTACACCTAAGGGCGGCACAGTGGTTAGCACTGCTGCATACTTGTGACAGTAATAAAGATTATTATTATAGATGTACAGGGTAGGTGGATTGGCCACGCTAAATTGGAAAACAATAATTGGGTACTTTTAAATTTTGTACACCTCAATCAAGTCCCCTTTAACCTTCTCTGTTACAAGAAAACAACCCCAGGCAGTGTTTGACCAGTCTTTTTAGGGAAGCTACAAACTGTGTGAATGATTCACCTTCATCTTTGTTGAGCTTATGAAACCTGAACTTTTCTGCAATGACTAAAGGTTGGTTATGATGAATAGTGACCCGGCAAAATGTCCACTATTTCTTCAGATGGTTTTGCGCCTGGTTTTTCCGGCTGTACCAGACTCCTAAGGCAGTTAAATGTGTGCTTTAAAAGAGGAGAGGTTTAGGGAGGAAATTTTAGAGTTCAAGACCCTGGCAGCAGAAGGCACAGCTGCCAATGCTGGAGTGATGAAAATCGGGAGTGTGCGAGAGGGGTGCAGAGATCTTTGAGGGTTGGGGGGCTGGAGGAGGTCATAGAGACAGGCCGAGACCATGGAAAGATCTGAAAACGAGGAGAATGTTTCAATGGAAGCATTGCCGTTGCGAAAGGCAGCTTAGGTCAGTGAGTCATGGGGCGTGATGGGGGAATGGGACTGGGTGTCAATTTGTTTACTGGCAGCAGAGTATTAATCAGCTGAAGTTTATGGAAGGGGGGGGAGGGGAAATGATGTCCTGGCCAAGAGTACACTAGCTCACTACTCGTATCATCCACCCTGCCCCCACAAGGCCTACTACTCTCCAGGGTAGTTGCGCTATACCAGGTTGAAGTACTTACGTTGGCCTCTGGTCCTTGCAGAGTATGGAGGAGCACAACGGATGTTCCCAGCCCCAGCCAGCGTTCCAATGATTGAATTCTGCAGCGAGGACAGGATCAGGATTGCCTGAGAAATGCAAGAAAGGAAAAGAGTGTGAGAAAGGATTGGGAGATAGTGAATCTCTTGGAAGGAGCAGATAGATTTTGATTAAAGTTTGACCCATGTCATTGGGAAGAGTTCCCCTGCTATTCTTCGAATTGTGGCGATGGTAATTTTTACATCTACTCGAGAGGTGAGCGTGGCTCCAGTTTAATGTCTCCCCCCAAAGTTGGCACTTCCGGAAGTGCAGGTCTTCTCAGAATTGCATTGAGAGTGTTGGCCTGGATGATGGGTTCAAATCTCTGCAGTAGGGACTTGAAGCCACGACCTTTGAGCTTGGAGACCACAGTGCTAGCCACCTAGAATTTAGTCAACCTAAAGCTCAGGAATAGGCCATTCCTTTGACCACAGTGTTTATCCAACTTCCCCTCAAACCCATCACCGTCTCTATCATGGGTAGGCGACTTGAGGCAATGGGTGCTCCAAGCTATTGGCACCAACCTGATCCACACTGGCTGTGCCGCAGATGTGACACAGCCAGCTCCCGAAGGAGTCCGAGTTGCTGTGGCAACATACACTTTTACAGCATGTTGCACCCTGGAGCTATGGATCGAGATGGTCAAGGCTGCAATTTCTTTCCATTCTATGGCTGACCAGGAATCTCTCCCAGGAACCTGCCCCTGGTGTGTGCTGGAAGTGTTTGCAGGTTGATACTTGACCTGTTTTGGCCACACTACAAAGGTACCTTCCTTAGTCATCAAGTCCTGGAATGGGACTTGAACCTGGAGCTTCTACCCCAGAGTGCACTGCACGGACGCCACCCACTGTGCTACAAGGCCTTCCTTGCTCCCATACTATCCACCTCATTTACTCCCTGGGGTAGTGAGTTCCACTTTCTCACCACTCTTTGGGCAAAGACGTTTCTCCTGAATTACTTGTAACTAACTCATTTTTATTTTAGACTGCACGATGCATCGTAAGCTAAAGATAAAGTCACCATAGTCCCAGGTGACCGTAGGCTGCTTTGCCCTTTGAGGGGGGAGAGCTGACTGGTGGTGATTTAAGCTGAGGGTCACCACATCTCAGGTGAGGGGCGAGGTTGAGACCTTCATGATTAATCCCATAAGCCTTTATGGGAATTGAAGCTGCGTTGCTGGCCCCGCTCTGCATCATGGGTCAGCTGTCCAGCCTAGTGAACTAAACTGGCCCTGCATGATACATGGTAAAACACGAGACACTGTGTTGTCTAACTGAATTCCAAGGTTAACATGACCTATCTACTTTTCGATGGAGGTCACATGATGCAATGAGTAGTCTATCCCGAGGGTTTTGTTTGCTTTTTTATGGCACGATCAATTTGTATCACTACTTTTGTGTATCCGTGCTCCCATATCCCTCTACTCCTCCCATATCCCACTATTCCTCCCATATCCCTCTACTCCTCCCTTATCCCTCTACTCCTCACACATCCCTCTACTCCTCCCTTATCCCTTTACTCCTCACACATCCCTCTACTCCTCCCATATTCCTCTACTCCCACATCCCTCTACTCACATATCAATCTATTCCTCCCATATCCCTCTACTCCTCCCATATCCCACTATTCCTCCCATATCCCTCTATTCCTCCCATATCCCTCTATTCCTCCCATATCCCCCTACTCCTCCCATATCCCTCTACTCCTCCCATATCACTCTACTCCTCCCGTATCCCTCTACTCCTCCCATATCCCTCTACTCCTCCCATATCCCTCTACTCCTCCCATATCCCTCTACTCCTCCCATATTCCTCTACTCCTCCCATATCCTTCTACTCCTCCCATATCCCTCTACTCCTCCCATATCCCTCTATTCCTCCCATATCCCTCTACTCCTCCCATATCCCTCTATTCCTCCCATATCCCTCTACTCCTCCCATATCCCTCTACTCCTCCCATATCCCTCTACTCCTCCCATATCCCTCTAATCCTCCCATATCCCTCTACTCCCACATCCCTCTACCCTTCCCATATCCCTCTACTCCTCCCATATCCCTCTGCTCCTCCCATATCCCTCTGCTCCTCCCATATCCCTCTACTCCTCCCATATCCCTCCTCCCCTCCCATATCTCTCTACTCCTCACATATCCCTCTACTCCTCCCATATCCCTCTACTCCTCACATATCCCTCTACTCCTCCCATATCCCTCTACTCCTCTCTTCCCCCCCACCCCCCCGCCCCCCATTTACACACTTACTCTCCAAGCATGACCAAAATGTACCACCTCACACTTCTCTATAATTGTCTATTGACTGCCCATTCTGTAGGTTTCTGAATGTGGTCTGTATATTTGTCCCTGTCCTCCTGCGTTAACCACATTCCCCATTTATATTCATGATTAGTCCAAATCCTCCATGTAAATGGTGAACAATAGTGCCCTCAGCACTAATCCCTGTGGAACATCACTGCCTCTGACCCCTCCCCCACTATAATCCACATGTCCCGTCCTTAGTCCTGAATCTCCTACGTGACCCCTATCAAAGGCTTTCTGAAAATCCAAATACATCACATCTGCTGGATCACTTTTGGATTTTCGCAGAACTTCATTGCAGTGTTAATGTAAGCCTACTTGTGACACTAATAATAGGTTATTATTACTTGTATCACTGAGCTGCCTTTTGTCTCAATAAAGTTTGTCTATAAAACAACCAAGCCCTATTTCTTATATTATCACTCCTGGAATGAATTGATCTTTCCGCATCATCTTTTGTTTCGGTGCAACATCGTGGGCCGAAGGGCCTGTACTTCGCTGTATTGTTCTATGTTCTATGTTCTATCTTAAAACTTAAAAAAGTTATGGCTCTGGTTCAGTCTCTTAGCCACTGTTGAGAGCTGACCAGGCCTCTGTAAGACTGTTCAGTGCCACTGTCATCACTGAATCCCCCACTATCGACATCCGGAGGGTTACCATTGATCAGAAACTAAACTGGATCAGCAATATAAATACTGTGGCTACCGGGGCAGGTCGGAGGCCGGGAATCCTACGTCGAGTAACTCACCTCCTAACTCCTCGGAGCCTGTCCACCATCTACAAAGCACAAGTCAGCAGTGTGATGGAATACTCTCCACTTGCCTGGATGGGTGCAGCTCCAACAAGGCTAAAAGAAGTTGGCCACAAAGCAGCCCGTTTCATTGGTACCTCATCCACCGCTTTAAACATTCAATCACCATGACTGATGCACAGTGTCAGCCAAGTGTACCAGCTACAAGATGCACGGCTGTAAGGCACGGCCTTCCAAATGTGCAACTTCTAATCACTTAGGACATGGGCAGCAGACACAGGGGAACACCACCAGCTACAAGACACTCAACTACGTTCATGCAACAAATATTGGCCTAGCCAGCAAAGCCCACAAACTATGAATGAACCAAACAATTGTTCTTTAAAATAAAACTCTCATTCCTTCCATTGCTCTAACTTTGACTCTCGTCTCCTAATCACTTCAGTTGCTGGCTTGGGTTATTTCCTTCAATTCCCAACCCCTGGACTTACCTTTGCGGCTGTGGCCCACTCACCTGGAACAGAGCAAACTTTGCTGTCAGATTCTGACTAGCCATGTGGAGTTTGGCCTCTCGGAACAGGATATTCACCGGCCAAAGTCCAAGGATTGTAGACACTCCCAGGAACAGGTTGAGCCAGAGGAAAATGCTCGTTGAAGATAACTGAGGCAATAATGCAAGAGAAAGAAGCGGCATGTCAGATTTCCCACACACTTGATTCAAAACTGGATAAGGTCTCGAAGTGACATTTTGTGCTGTCCTGGGAATGTTTGATGGGGACAGTGTAGAGGGAGCTTTACTCTGTATCTAACCGCGCGCTGTACCTGTCCTGGGAGTGTTTGATGGGGCCAGTGTAGAGGGAGCTTTACTCTGTATCTAACTCCATGCTGTACCTGTCCTGGGAGTGTTTGATGGGGACAATGTAGAGGGAATTTTACTCCGTATCTAACCCCGTGCTGTACCTGTCCTGGGAGTGTTTGATGGGGAGAGGGTAAAGGGAGCTTTACTCTGTATCTAACCCCGTGCTGTACCTGTCCTGGGAGTGTTTGGTGGGGACAGTGTAGAGGGAGATTTACTCTGTATCTAACCCCGTGCTGTACCTGTCCTGGGAGTGTTTGATGGGGAGAGGGTAAAGGGAGCTTTACTCTATACCTAACCCCGTGCTGTACCTGTCCTGGGAGTGTTTGGTGGGGACAGTGTAGAGGGAGCTTTACTCTGTATCTAACCCCGTGCTGTACCTGTCCTGGGAGTGTTTGATGGGGACAGTGTAGAGGGAGTTTTACTCTGTATCTAACCCCGTGCTGTACCTGTCCTGGGAGTGTTTGATGGGGACAGTGTAGAGGGAGCTTTACTCTATATCTAACCCCGTGCTGTACCTGTCCTGGGAGTGTTTGGTGGGGACAGTGTAGAGGGAGCTTTACTCTGTATCTAACCCCGTGCTGGACCTGTCCTGGGATATCCCTCCCCAGGACTTATACTCTATTTGTATAATGAAAAAATATCTCCCAAAAATGTTGAAATAAATATGAATTTGTGACTTTACCTTAAACTGTTTAATCCAACAGTGTTCAGGTGAGGAACTGACAGGTGAATCTCATCAGTAATTGCACTTCGCCCTCCCTCACTGTCTGTCTCAACCTTTCCCCTCTCTTCTGTTTAGCCGCCTACTGCCTTACTCTACTGCTCGAAATCTTCGTATTTTGTTCTTCCTGAGTTCTTTATGTCCAACCCCAGATAATGGAGGCTACCCGAATCAGGAACTGTCAATGAGCAGCGATGATTGAACAGCCTGGCGTGTTTCTAACGAAAAGCAAAGACTAAGCCTCACCTGATCGAGGTCTGTATAATAGAGAAAGGATTTGATTCGGTTTATGTGAAAAAGATATTTCCTCTTGTGGATGAGACCATAAAGGAAGTCAAGAATAAATCCGACCGGGAATTCCGGAGAATATGGAACTCGCTCCCACAGGGAGTGGTCTAGGTGAGTAACATGGATACATTTAAGGAGATGCTGGATAAGCGCATGAGGGAGTGAGGAATTGGGTACATTGATGGGTTGAGGTGGTTGGAGGCTCCTATGCAACACAGACACCAGCAAGGACCCGTTGGGCCGAATGGTCTGCTTTGGTTTTGCATTTCCTATGTCATTCCTCCTCCCAGCACTCAAGAGGGTTGTGAATGGAGCCACAACATTGTCCCCCTGGTTCTCCATCTTGTGATCTCATGAATAGGCCGTCCTCGCTGGGGTGAAGCCACTGGATTCATCCCTGTGTCTTCCCGCTTAATTTATTCCCACCTCGGATATGAAGATATCCTCTTTTCCCACACTATGCCTATGTCTAGGATACGGATGGGAGCCCCATATCCCACCAGAGGGAGGCAATGTGGAGTTAGATCAAATATTCCAGGAGAGACGCAAAGAAAGAAAGAAAAGCTTGCATTTATATAGCACCTGTCAAACTTAATGTGGCCCCAAAGCACTTTATTTACGGGCAATGAATTATTATTTGAAGTATAACCGCTGTCATGATGGAGGAAACATAACAGCCAATGAAAAATTAAATTAAAATCGCTTATTGTCACAAGTAGGCTTCAAATGAAGTTACTGTGAAAAGCCCCTAGTCGCCACATTCCGGCGCCTGTTCAGGGAGACTGGTACAGGAATTGAACCGTGCTGCTGGCCTGCCTTGGTCTGCTTTAAAAGCTAGCTATTTAGCCCTGTGCTAAACCAGCCCCTTAACGTATAGGCCAAGTATAAAAGTGAACTGGCAGTGGGGATGTGTGGATGGGGGTCTGGGTGTGGTTGGGGTGGGAGTGAGTGGGGGTATGGGTGAGGGTGGGTGCGGGAGTGGGTGGGGGTCTGGGTGGGGGTCTGGGTGGGGTTAGGGTGGGATTGTGGGTGGGGGTGTGGGTGCATGAGTGAGTTGGGGTGTGGGGGTTGGGGTGGGTGGGGATGCGGGTGGGGGTGTGGGTGGGGTTGGGATGGGTGGGGATGTGGGTGGGGGTATGGGTGGTGGTGGGGTGTGGGTGGAGTTGTGGATGGGGTGGGGTTGGGGATGGATGTGTGTGGGGTTTGGGTGGGGTTGTGGGTGGGTGGGTGGGGTGGGGGTGGGTGCGGGAGTGGATGGGGTTGGGGTGTGGGTGTGGCTGGGTGGGGGTGTGGGTGGGGGTGGGGGTGGATGCGGGAGTGGATGGGGTTGGGGTGTGGGTGGGGATGGGATGTGGGTGGGGGTGGGGATGGGGTGTGGGAGTGGCTGCGGGAGTGGATGGGGTTGGGGTATGGGTTGAGGTATGGGTGGGAGTTTGGGGTGAGGGTGGGTGCGGGAGTGGATGGGGTTGGGGTGTGGGTGGGGTTGTGGATGGGGTGTAGGTGGGGATGGGGTTGGGGGTGGATGTGTGGGGTTGTGGCTGGGGGTGGGTGTGGGTGGGGATGGGGTTCGGGGTGGATGTGTGGGGGTGTGGTTCCCTTTGGCCAACAAGAGGCGAGGCCACATTGGATTTGGTACTGGGTAATGAACCAGAACAGGTGTAGATCTGGAGGTAGGTGAGCACTTTGGTGATAGTGACCACAATTCGGTTACGTTTACTTTAGCGATGGAAAGGGATAGGTATATACCGCAGGGCAAGAGTTATATCTGGGGGAAAGGCAATTAACATAGACATAGACATAGAATTTACAGTGCAGAAGGAGGCCATTCAGCCCATCGAGTCTGCACCGGCTCTTGGAAAGAGCACCCTACCCAAGGTCAACACCTCAACCCTATCCCCATAACCCAGTAACCCCACCCAACACTAAGGGCAATTTTGGACACTAAGGGCAATTTATCATGGTCAGTCCACCTAACCTGCACATCTTTGGACTGTGGGAGGAAACCGGAGCACCCGGAGGAAACCCACGCAGACACGGGGAGAACGTGCAGACTCCGCACAGACAGTGACCCAAGCCGGAATTGAACCTGGGACCCTGGAGCTGTGAAGCAATTGTGCTAGCCACAATGCTACCATGATGCAATGAGGCAAGACAGGATGCACAGGATGGGGAAGGAAACTGCAGGGGATGGGCACAATTGAAATGTGGAGCTTGTTCAAGGAACAGCTACTGCGTATCCTTTTTAAAAAATATATATTTCCCTTAAACTTCAAACATAAAGAAATTTTAACAGTACATGTAACATGATAACCACACTCTAAGAAAAGAGTAACTAAACAACATGGTAAACTAATCAATGAACATAAAATGAAACTTCCCCCCCACCCCCCCCCCCCTCCCCTCCCCCCCCCCCCCCCCCCCCCCGGGTTGCTGCTGCTGGTCATCTATCTTCCCTCTAACGTTCCGCTAGGTAGTCGAGGAATGGTTGCCACCTTCTGGTGAACCCTTGAGCCGATCCTCTCAGTGCAAACTTCATCTGCTCCAGTTTTATGAATCCCGCCATATCATTTATCCAGGCCTCCAGTCCGGGGGGTTTCGCTTCCTTCCACGTGAGTAAAATCCTACGCCGGGCTACTAGGGACGCAAAGGCCACAACATCGGCCTCTTTCGCCTCCTGCACTCCCGGCTCATCCGCAAACTCCAAATAAAACTAACCCCCAGCCTGGTTTGACCCGGACCTTCACCACCTTCGAAATCACTCCCGTCACTCCCCTCCAGTGCCGGGCACAGCCAAAACATATGTGTGTGGTTTGCCGGGCTTCCGCCGCACCTCCCACACTTGTCCTCCACTCCGAAAAACCTGCTCAACCTTGCTCCCGTTATGTGTGCTCTATGTAGCACCTTAAATTGAATCAGGCTAAGCCTGGCACACGAGGAAGAGGAATTTACCCTGCTTAGGGCATCAGCCCACAGACCCTCCTCTATCTCCTCCCCGAGCTCTTCTTCCCACTTTCCTTTCAGTTCGCCCACCAGCTCCTCCCCCTCCTCTCTCATCTCTCGGTATATCTCTGACACCTTGCCCTCCCCAACCCACACCCCCGAGAGCATTCTATCCTGGATCCCCTGTGTCGAGAGCAATGGAAATTCCCTCACCTGTTGTCTTGTGAACGCCCTCACCTGCATATACCTAAAGAAATTTCCCCGGGGCAGCTTATACTTTTCCTCCAGCGCTCCCAAGCTCGCAAACGTCCCGTCTATAAATAAATCTCCCACCCTCCTGATTCCTACCCGGTGCCAGCTCTGGAATCCTCCGTCCAGCCTCCCTGGGGCAAACCTATGGTTGTTCCTGATTGGGGACCCCACCAGGGGTCCCCGCACCCCTCTCTGTCGCCTCCATTGTCCCCAGATATTTAATGTTGCCGCCACCACTGGGTTCGTGGTAAATTTTTTTGGTGAGAACGTTAGTGGCGCCGTCACCAGCGCCTCTAGACTCGTCCCTTTACAGGACTTTCTCTCTAGTCTTTTCCACGCCGCTCCCTCTCCCTCTATCATTCATTTACGGATCATTGCCACATTGGGGCCCAATAGTAGTCGCCCAAATTCGGCAGCGCCAGTCCCCCTCTATCTCTGCTACGTTGTAAGAACCCCCTCCTTACCCTCGGAACTTTCCCTGCCCACACGAAGCTCGTGATGCTCCTGTCTATTTTTTTAAAGAAGGCCTTAGTGATCAGTATAGGGAGACATTGGAATACAAATAGGAACCTCGGGAGGACCATCATCTTAATTGCCTGCACTCTGCCCGCCAGTGACAGTGGCTGCATGTCCCACCTCTTGAAGTCCTCTTCCATTTGTTCCACCAGTCGTGTCAGATTAAGTCTGTGCAAGGTTCCCCAGCTCCTGGCTATCTGAATCCCCAGGTATCGAAAGTTTCTTTCCACTTTCCTTAAAGACAGGCCATCTATCCCTCTACTCTGGTCCCCAGGGTGTATCACGAAAAGTTCACTCTTCCCCATGTTAAGCCTGTATCCCGAGAAATCTCCGAACTCCCTCAATATCTGCATGACCTCTGTCATCCCCCCCACTGGCTACTGCGTATCCTTGATAAGTAGGTACCTGTCAGGCAGGGAGGAAGTGGTCGAGCGAGGGAACCATGGTTTACTAAAGTAGTTGAATCACTTGTCAAGAGGGAGAAGGAGGCTTATGTAAAAATGAGACGTGAAGGTTCAGTTAGGGCGCTCGAGAGATACAATTTAGCTAGGTAGGACCTAAAGAAAGAGCTAAGAAGAGCCAGGAGGGGACATGAGAAGTCTTTGGCAGGTAGGATCAAGGATAACCCTAAAGCTTTCTATAGGTATGTCAGGAATAAAAGAATGACTAGGGTAAGAGTAGGGCCAGTCAAGAACAGTAGTGGGAAGTTGTGTGTGGAGTCTGAGGAGATAGGAGAGGCGCTAAATGAATATTTTTCGTCAGTATTCACACAGGAAAAAGACAATGTTGTCGAGGAGAATACTGAGATTCAGGCTACTAGACTAGAAGGGCTTGAGGTTCATAAGGAGGAGGTGTTAGCAATTCTGGAAAGTGTGAAAATAGATAAATCCCCTGGGCCGGATGGGATTTATCCTAGGATTCTCTGGGAAGCTAGGGAGGAGATTGCAGAGCCTTTGGCTTTGATCTTTATGTCGTCTTTGTCTACAGGAATAGTGCCAGAAGACTGGAGGATAGCAAATGTTGTCCCCTTGTTCAAGAAGGGAAGTAGAGACAACACCGGTAACTATAGACCAGTGAGCCTTAAAGTCTGGGAAAGGTTTATAAGAGATAGGATTTATAATCATCTAGAAAGGAATAATTTGATTAGAGATAGTCAACACGGTTTTGTGAAGGGTAGGTCGTGCCTCACAAACCTTATTGAGTTCTTTGAGAAGGTGACCAAACAGGTGGACCAGGGTAAAGCAGTTGATGTGGTGTATATGGATTTCAGTAAAGCGTTTGACAAGGTTCCCTACGGTAGGCTATTGCAGAAAATACGGAGGCATGGGATTCAGGGTGATTTAGCAGTTTGGATCAGAAATTGGCTAGCTGTAAGAAGACAGAGGGTGGTGGTTGATGGGAAATGTTCAGTCTGGAGTTCAGTTACTAGTGGTGTACCACAAGGATCTGTTTGGGGCCACTGCTGTCTGTCATTTTTATAAATGACCTGGAGGAGGGCGTAGAAGGATGGGTGAGTAAATTTGCAGATGACACTAAAGTCGGTGGAGTTGTGGACAGTGCGGAAGGATGTTGCAGGTTACAGAGGGACATAGATAAGCTGCAGAGCTGGGCTGAGAGGTGGCAAATGGAGTTTAATGCAGAAAAGTGTGAGGTGATTCATTTTGGAAGGAGTAACAGGAATACAGAGTACTGGGCTATTGGTAGGATTCTTGGTAGTGTGGATGAGAAGAGAGATCTCGGTGTCCATGTACATAGATCCCTGAAAGTTGCCACCCAGGTTGAGAGGGTTGTTAAAAAGGCGTACGGTGTGTTAGCTTTTATTGGTAGAGGTATTGAGTTTCGGAGCCATGAGGTCATGTTGCAGCTGTACAAAACTCTGGTGCGGCCGCATTTGGAGTATTACGTGCAATTCTGGTCGCTGCATCATAGGAAGGATGTGGAAGCATTGGAAAGGGTGCAGAGGAGATTTACCAGAATGTTGCCTGGTATGGAGGGAAGATCTTATGAGGAAAGGCTGAGGGACTTATGTCTGTTTTCATTAGAGAGAAGAAGGTTAAGAGGTGACTTAATTGAGGCATACAAGATGATCAGAGGATTGGATAGGGTGGACAGTGAGAGCCTTTTTCCTCGGATGGTGATGGCTAGCATGAGGGGACATAGCTTTAAATTGAGGGGAGATAGATATAGGACAGATGTCAGAGGTAGGTTCTTTACTCAGAGAGTAGTAAGGGAGTGGAATGCCCTGCCTGCAACAGTAGTGGACTCGCCAACACTAAGGGCATTCAAATGGTCATTGGATAGACATATGGACGAGAAGGGAATAGTGTAGATGGGCTTTAGAGTGGTTTCACAGGTCGGCGCAACATCGAGGGCCGAAGGGCCTGTACTGCGCTGTAATGTTCTGTGGGGTGTGGGTGGGGTTGTGAATGGGGAGTGGGTGGGGATGGGGATGTGGGTTGGGGTGTGGGTGTGGGTGTGGGTAGGGGTGTGGGTGTGCATGTGGGTGGGGTGTGGGTGGGGATGGGGGAGTGGGTGGGGGTGTGGGTGGGGAGTGGGTGCGTATGGGTGGGAGTGGGGGTGTGGGTGGGGGATGGGTGTGGGTGGGTGGGTGTGGGTGGGGGTTGGCATGTGGGTGGGGGTGTGGGTATGAGTGGGGGTGTGGATGGTGGTGGGGTTGTGGGTGGTGGTGTGGGTGGGTGGGGTGCTGGGTGGGGTTGTGGGTGCGGGTGTGGGTTAGGGTGGGGGAGTGGGTGGGGGTGGGTGGGGGAGTGGGTGGGGTTGTGGGAGTGGGGTTGTGGGAGTGGGTGTGGATGGGGGTGGGGTTGTGGGAATGGGTGGGGGAGTGGGTGTTGGTGGGGGTGTGGGTGGGGTGGTGGGTGGGGTTGTGGGGGTGGGGGTGGTTGGGGTGGGTATGGGTGGGGGAGTGGGTGTGGGTGGGGGACAGGGTCGGGGTGAGTGGGGGTATGGGGGGGTGGGGAAGTGGGTGTGGGTGGGGGTGCTGTGGGGGGGTGGGTGGGGGGTGGGTGGGGGTGGGGTGTGGTTGGGGGTGGGGGTGGAGGTGGGGGTGTTGGTGGGGGTGGGGGCGTGGGTGGGGGTGGGGGTGTGGGTGGGGGTGTGGGTGTGGGTGGGGTGGCGGCTTGGGTTGGGGTGTGGTTGGGGGTGGGTGTGTTGGTGGGGGTGAGGATGTGGGTGTGGGAAGGGGTGTGGGTGTGGGGGGGGGTGGGGGTGTGGGTGGGGGTGTGGGTGTGGGTGGGGTGGCGGCTTGGGTGTGGGTGGGGGCGTGGGTGCGGGTGGGGGTGGAGGCGTGGGTGGGGGTGGGGGTGTGGGTGGGGGTGTGGGTGTGGGTGGGGTGGCGGCTTGGGTTGGGGTGTGGTTGGGGGTGGGTGTGTTGGTGGGGGTGAGGATGTGGGTGTGGGAAGGGGTGTGGGTGTGGGGGGGGGTGGGGTATTCCCACTGTGGGAATAAATCTCTCCTCATCTCAGTCCTAAATGGCCCGCCCTGTATCCTGAGACTGTGACCCCTTGTCCGAGACCCCCCCCAGACAGAGGGAAAGAACATCCCTGTATCCAGTCTGTGCAGCCCCGTCAGAATTGTATACGTTTCAATCAGATCCCCTCTCATTCTTCTAAATTCCAGTGAACACAGACCCAGTCGACCCAATCCCTTCTCCTACGGCAATCCCGCCGTCCCAACGCGGTCCGTCCCATCGCGGTCCGTCCCAACGTGGTCCGTCCCAACGCGGTCCGTCCCATCGCGGTCCGTCCCAACGTGGTCCGTCCCAACGCGGTCCGTCCCAACGCGGTCCGTCCCATCGCGGTCCGTCCCATCGCGGTCCGTCCCATCGCGGTCCGTCCCATCGCGGTCCGTCCCAACGCGGTCCGTCCCATCGCGGTCCGTCCCAACGCGGTCCGTCCCATCGCGGTCCGTCCCAACGCGGTCCGTCCCAACGCGGTCCGTCCCATCGCGGTCCGTCCCAACGCGGTCCGTCCCATCGCGGTCCGTCCCATCGCGGTCCGTCCCAACGCGGTCCGTCCCATCGCGGTCCGTCCCAACGCGGTCCGTCCCATCGCGGTCCGTCCCATCGCGGTCCGTCCCAACGCGGTCCGTCCCATCGCGGTCCGTCCCATCGCGGTCCGTCCCAACGCGGTCCGTCCCATCGCGGTCCGTCCCATCGCGGTCCGTCCCAACGCGGTCCGTCCCAACGCGGTCCGTCCCAACGTGGTCCGTCCCAACGCGGTCCGTCCCATCGCGGTCCGTCCCAACGCGGTCCGTCCCATCGCGGTCCGTCCCAACGTGGTCCGTCCCAACGCGGTCCGTCCCAACGCGGTCCGTCCCATCGCGGTCCGTCCCAACGCGGTCCGTCCCAACGCGGTCCGTCCCATCGCGGTCCGTCCCATCGCGGTCCGTCCCAACGCGGTCCGTCCCATCGCGGTCCGTCCCATCGCGGTCCATCCCAACGCGGTCCGTTCCATCGCGGTCCGTTCCATCGCGGTCCGTCCCATCGCAGTCCGTCCCATCGCGGTCCTTCCCAACGCGGTCCGTTCCATCGCGGTCCGTCCCAACGCGGTCCGTTCCATCGCGGTCCGTCCCAACGCGGTCCGTCCCAACGCGGTCCGTCCCATCGCGGTCCGTCCCATCGCGGTCCGTCCCAACGCGGTCCGTCCCATCGCGGTCCGTCCCATCGCAGTCCGTCCCATCGCGGTCCGTCCCATCGCGGTCCTTCCCAACGCGGTCCGTTCCATCGCGGTCCGTCCCATCGCGGTCCTTCCCAACGCGGTCCGTCCCATCGCGGTCCGTCCCATCGCGGTCCGTCCCATCGCGGTCCGTCCCATCGCGGTCCGTCCCATCGCGGTCCGTCCCATCGCGGTCCGTCCCAACGCGGTCCGTCCCATCGCGGTCCGTCCCAACACGGTCCGTCCCATCGCGGTCCGTCCCAACGCGGTCCGTCCCAACGCGGTCCGTCCCATCGCGGTCCGTCCCATCGCGGTCCGTCCCATCGCGGTCCGTCCCAACGCGGTCCGTCCCATCGCGGTCCGTCCCAACGCGGTCCGTCCCAACGCGGTCCGTCCCAACGCGGTCCGTCCCAACGCGGTCCGTTCCATCGCGGTCCGTCCCATCGCGGTCCGTCCCATCGCGGTCCGTCCCATCGCGGTCCGTCCCATCGCGGTCCGTCCCAACACGGTCCGTCCCATCGCGGTCCGTCCCAACGCGGTCCGTCCCAACGCGGTCCGTCCCATCGCGGTCCGTCCCATCGCGGTCCGTCCCATCGCGGTCCGTCCCAACGCGGTCCGTTCCATCGCGGTCCGTCCCAACGCGGTCCGTCCCATCGCGGTCCGTCCCATCGCGGTCCGTCCCATCGCGGTCCGTCCCAACGCGGTCCGTCCCATCGCGGTCCGTCCCAACGCGGTCCGTCCCAACGCGGTCCGTCCCAACGTGGTCCGTCCCAACGCGGTCCGTCCCATCGCGGTCCGTCCCAACGCGGTCCGTCCCAACGCGGTCCGCCCATCGCGGTCCGTCCCATCGCGGTCCGTCCCAACGCGGTCCGTCCCATCGCGGTCCGTCCCATCGCGGTCCTTCCCAACGCGGTCCGTCCCATCGCGGTCCGTCCCAACGCGGTCCGTCCCAACGCGGTCCGTCCCATCGCGGTCCGTCCCATCGCGGTCCGTCCCAATGCGGTCCGTCCCAACGCGGTCCGTCCCAACGCGGTCCGTCCCATCGCGGTCCGTCCCAACGCGGTCCGTCCCAATGCGGTCCGTCCCAACGCGGTCCGTCCCAACGCGGTCCGTCCCATCGCGGTCCGTCCCATCGCGGTCCGTCCCAACGCGGTCCGTCCCATCGCGGTCCGTCCCAACGCGGTCCGTCCCATCGCGGTCCGTCCCAACGCGGTCCGTCCCAACGCGGTCCGTCCCATCGCGGTCCGTCCCATCGCGGTCCGTCCCAATGCGGTCCGTCCCAACGCGGTCCGTCCCAACGCGGTCCGTCCCATCGCGGTCCGTCCCAACGCGGTCCGTCCCAATGCGGTCCGTCCCAACGCGGTCCGTCCCAACGCGGTCCGTCCCATCGCGGTCCGTCCCATCGCGGTCCGTCCCAACGCGGTCCGTCCCATCGCGGTCCGTCCCAACGCGGTCCGTCCCATCGCGGTCCGTCCCATCGCGGTCCGTCCCATCGCGGTCCGTCCCAACGCGGTCCGTCCCATCGCGGTCCGTCCCAACGCGGTCCGTCCCATCGCGGTCCGTCCCAATGCGGTCCGTCCCAACGCGGTCCGTCCCAACGCGGTCCGTCCCAACGCGGTCCGTCCCATCGCGGTCCGTCCCATCGCGGTCCGTCCCATCGCGGTCCGTCCCAACGCGGTCCGTCCCAACGCGGTCCGTCCCATCGCGGTCCGTCCCATCGCGGTCCGTCCCAACGCGGTCCGTCCCATCGCGGTCCGTCCCAACGCGGTCCGTCCCAACGCGGTCCGTCCCATCGCGGTCCGTCCCAACGCGGTCCGTCCCATCGCGGTCCGTCCCAACGCGGTCCGCCCATCGCGGTCCGTCCCAACGCGGTCCGTCCCAACGCGGTCCGTCCCAACGCGGTCCGTCCCAACGCGGTCCGTCCCAACGCGGTCCGTCCCATCGCGGTCCGTCCCATCGCGGTCCGTCCCAACGCGGTCCGTCCCAACGCGGTCCGTCCCATCGCGGTCCGTCCCAACGCGGTCCGTCCCATCGCGGTCCGTCCCATCGCGGTCCGTCCCATCGCGGTCCGTCCCATCGCGGTCCGTCCCAACGCGGTCCGTCCCATCGCGGTCCGTCCCAACGCGGTCCGTCCCAACGCGGTCCGTCCCAACGCGGTCCGTCCCAACGCGGTCCGTCCCAACGCGGTCCGTCCCATCGCGGTCCGTCCCATCGCGGTCCGTCCCATCGCGGTCCGTCCCATCGCGGTCCGTCCCATCGCGGTCCGTCCCATCGCGGTCCGTCCCAACGCGGTCCGTCCCATCGCGGTCCGTCCCAACGCGGTCCGTCCCAACGCGGTCCGTCCCAACGCGGTCCTTCCCAACGCGGTCCGTCCCATCGCGGTCCGTCCCAACGCGGTCCGTCCCAACGCGGTCCGTCCCAACGCGGTCCTTCCCAACGCGGTCCGTCCCATCGCGGTCCGTCCCAACGCGGTCCTTCCCAACGCGGTCCGTCCCATCGCGGTCCGTCCCAACGCGGTCCGTCCCATCGCGGTCCTTCCCATCGCGGTCCGTCCCATCGCAGTCCGTCCCATCGCGGTCCGTCCCATCGCGGTCCGTCCCATCGCGGTCCTTCCCATCGCGGTCCGTCCCAACGCGGTCCGTCCCAACGCGGTCCGTCCCAACGCGGTCCTTCCCAACGCGGTCCGTCCCATCGCGGTCCGTCCCATCGCGGTCCGTCCCATCGCGGTCCGTCCCATCGCGGTCCGTCCCAACGCGGTCCGTCCCAACGCGGTCCTTCCCAACGCGGTCCGTCCCAACGCGGTCCGTCCCATCGCGGTCCGTCCCATCGCGGTCCGTCCCATCGCGGTCCGTCCCAACGCGGTCCGTCCCAACGCGGTCCGTCCCAACGCGGTCCGTCCCATCGCGGTCCGTCCCAACGCGGTCCGTCCCAACGCGGTCCGTCCCATCGCGGTCCGTCCCAACGCGGTCCGTCCCATCGCGGTCCGTCCCATCGCGGTCCGTCCCAACGCGGTCCGTCCCAACGCGGTCCGTCCCATCGCGGTCCGTCCCAACGCGGTCCGTCCCAACGCGGTCCGTCCCATCGCGGTCCGTCCCATCGCGGTCCGTCCCAACGCGGTCCGTCCCATCGCGGTCCGTCCCATCGCGGTCCGCCCATCGCGGTCCGTCCCAACGCGGTCCGTCCCATCGCGGTCCGTCCCATCGCGGTCCGTCCCAACGCGGTCCGTCCCAACGCGGTCCGTCCCAACGCGGTCCGTCCCATCGCGGTCCGTCCCAACGCGGTCCGTCCCATCGCGGTCCGTCCCAACGCGGTCCGTCCCATCGCGGTCCGCCCATCGCGGTCCGTCCCAACGCGGTCCGTCCCATCGCGGTCCGTCCCAACGCGGTCCGTCCCATCGCGGTCCGTCCCATCGCGGTCCGTCCCATCGCGGTCTGTCCCATCGCGGTCCGTCCCAACGCGGTCCGTCCCAACGCGGTCCGTCCCATCGCGGTCTGTCCCAACGCGGTCCGTCCCAACGCGGTCCGTCCCATCGCGGTCCGTCCCAACGCGGTCCGTCCCAACGCGGTCCGTCCCAATGCGGTCCGTCCCAACGCGGTCCGTCCCAACGCGGTCCGTCCCAACGCGGTCCGGCCCAACGCGGTCCGTCCCAACGCGGTCCGTCCCAACGCGGTCCGTCCCAACGCGGTCTGTACCACCTGTCCATGCTCTAGCTCCCAGATATAAGACTTGCATTTGTGGGGAGACTATTTGAGGTTGACCAATAATTCGAGCAGGGGAGACGGGATCAACTGATATTGGAGCCAGTAAAATGAGATCGTTTTATAAACTGGGGCAACATAAGAGTTGCGATTTATAGCTTTGGTCAGGAGGTGAGAGAGAACTGCCTTGCTCTTTTACACAGTGCTGTCCGCGGGATATTTAATGTCCATCCAGACAGCAGACAACGCCTTTGACTTCCCATCCAAAAGTCAGAATTAATAATATTTCACTCACATCGTCCGGGTCGTAGAGTCCGTTTGTCCATAAAACGATTCCCAGGAAATAAATGACAGGTCGGAGAAATGCGACTTGGAATGATCCCAACACGAAAATCTTGAACTTCCGTCTGAGCAGAAAGAATTAAACCAATAGATTCCCTGACGACTGCCGGTGGTTCACAGCTTTCACACACATCCGCCGAAAGACGATCATTTTCTACAGTCTGCATTCATGTAGCGCCTTTGACGTTGCAAAACATGCCCCAGGTGCTCCACAGAAACATCGCCACACAAATATCTCACACTCAGCTACATGTGTCCTAAACCTTGTTTGAAGAGGTTTGCTTTAAGGAGCGTCTCACAGGGCGAGGAGAGAAGTGGAGATTTTAGGGAGGGAATTCCGGAGCTTAGGACCCGGGCAGTCGAAGACAGGGCCGCCATTGATGGAGTGAAGGAAATCGGGGATGGGCAAGTGGTCAGAATTGGAGGAGCAGGCCATTCAGCCTATCGAGCCTGATCCTGGCTGACTTGCTGTAACAATCCTCATCTTCACTCTCCCGCCTTAACTCCAGAATCCTCGATTTCCTCACTGATTAAAAATCTATCTCAGCCTCGAACATGCTTTTTTAAATAATATTTTTATTAAGTGTCAAAAATACAAACAGCAGTAAGCTAAAAAAAAAAGCTAATTCTTGCAAACCCCTTCCTGAAACATTTGTCCCCCTCCCCCCAGCAGCTAACAATGGCCAATTCCTTGAAATTAAATATAAACAGTTGCCATCTCCGCAAGAACCCTTCAACTGACCCCTCACGGTCTACTTGACCTTCTTGAGGTGCTAATACTCCATTTAGACACCTAGCCACTCCAAGGCACGAGGTGGCGTCACCAGCCTCCAGTTCAAGAGCTCTCGCCACACCCGTCCGCAGCTCTGGCAAGTCCGGCACCCCAAATATAACCGCTAAAGGACACGGCTCTGGCTCAATGATCAGGATCGCCAACAAGCTCCTGAGAAAGGAGGCCCAAAGTCCCACATGTTTGGTGCAGGACTAGAAGATGTTTGCGTGCCATGCAAACCCCCTCGAGCCGGGCTCACACCTACCCTCAACCATCGCAAAGAAACAACTCGCTCTGGCCTTGCTGAGGTGCACCCTAAACGCCACCTTGAGCTGGATCAGGCTCAGCTTCGCGCTCGATGATGTGACGTTCACCCAGTGAATGGCCTCACGCCACACCTCCTCCTCTGTTAGAGATCCCCATCTCCGCCTCCCAAAGGGCCTTCACCCCTTCAGTCGAGATCAAACCCCCCCTCAAAATCCGTCCATATATGCAGGACGTACTTCCACCTTCCGACCCCGAACAGGAAGGATCCCCTCCAGCAAGGATGGTGGTGCCGTCACTGGGAATGTCGGAAACAAAATTCTGTACCTGGAGGTACCTGAAGAATTCGGCCCCCCGCCCCCCCCCCCCCCGCGAATTTCTCTTCCAATTCCTCCAGGCTGGCAGACGGCCCCTCCCGGAATAATTACTCACCCTCTCCTGCCCCTTCCCCTTCCCAAATGCAGCATCCAACCTCGCCGGCTCGAGCAAGAGGTTAACACAAACATGGACCCGCCTTGACAGTGACTCCACCTTCAAATACTTTAAAAAAAAATTTAGAGTACCCAATTATTTTTTTTCCAATTAAGGGGCAGTTTAGCATGGCCAATCCACACAGATCCTGCACATCTTTGGGTTGTGGGGTTGAAACCCCCGCCGACACAGGGAGAATGTGCAAACTCCACACGGACAATGATCCAGGACCAGGATTCGAACCCAGATCCTCAGCACCGCAGTCCCAGTGTTAACCACTGCGCCACCCGCTGCCCTCAGCTGGAAATACTGACGGAGATTCTCCCATACCTTTAAAGTGGAGACAACAACCGGGTTTGATGAGTACTTTGCCAGAGCAAATGGCAGAGACGCCGTAGCCAGCGTCGCCAAACTGGACCCTCTACACGACCCAGACTCCATCTGCAGCCAGGTAGACCCCGAGACCCACAGCACCCCAACACCACCTGTGGTGTTGGATGCTCTGGTGCACAGATGAGCCAACACAGTTGTATGTGGTACAACTCTATTTTATTTTAACTCTTGTATACAGTTCGTTCTGGATACTCTGCACGAGCTGTCTCCCTGAGTGTGTCGTGTAGCAGGTCTGTCCTTGTCCGTGTCTCCAGCTAATACTGACCACCAGGTGTCGTGTTTGTGCTTTTATATCTTTCTGTGATTGGTTGTGGTGGTGTGTGTTCTGATTTGTCTGTTGGTGTGTCTATCATGATGTGTGTGTTTGAATATCTTGACACCACCTCCGCATCCCAGTGACAAAATATCAAATTTGGCAACGCAAGACCCCCCCGACTCTCTATCCCCCTGCAGGACACCTCTCCGAATCCTTGGAGTGTTCCCCACTCACCTGAAACCTGATTTAAGCCGCCCAACCCACTGGGAAAATGACCGGAGCAGAATCTCAGCAAGCTGTTCATCGTGATCGACTGAACCCGGACCACCAAGGCCAACGGAGGCTGTCCCACCGGGACAATGGGAGGCTGTCCCACCGGGACAATGGGAGGCGGTCCCACCGGGACAATGGGAGGCGGTCCCACCGGGACAATGGGAGGCTGTCCCACCGGGACAATGGGACGCTGTCCCAACAGGACAATGGGAGGCTGTCCCACCTGGACAAAGGGAGGCTGTCCCACCGGGACAATGGGAGGCTGTCCCACCGGGACAATGGGAGACTGTCCCACCGGGACAATGGGAGACTGTCCCACCGGGACAGTGGGAGGCTGTCCCACCGGGACAATGGGAGGCTGTCCCACCGGGACAATGGGAGGCTGTCCCACCGGGACAATGGGAGGCTGTCCCACCGGGACAATGGGAGGCTGTCCCACCGGGACAATGGGAGGCTGTCCCACCGGGACAATGGGACGCTGTCCCACCGGGACAATAGGAGGCTGTCCCACCGGGACAATGGGAGGCTGTCCCACCGGGACAATGGGAGGCTGCCTCACCGGGACAATGGGACGCTGTCCCACCGGGACAATAGGAGGCTGTCCCACCGGGACAATGGGAGGCGGTCCCACCGGGACAATGGGAGGCTGCCTCACCGGGACAATGGGACGCTGTCCCACCGGGACAATAGGAGGCTGTCCCACCGGGACAATGGGAGGCTGTCCCACCGGGACAATGGGAGGCTGCCTCACCGGGACAATGGGACGCTGTCCCACCGGGACAAAGGGAGGCTGTCCCACCGGGACAAAGGGAGGCTGTCCCACCGGGATAACGGGAGGCGGTCCCACCGGGACAATGGGAGACTGTCCCACCGGGACAATGGGAGGCTGTCCCACCGGGACAATGGGAGGCGGTCCCACCGGGACAATGGGAGGCGGTCCCACCGGGATAATGGGAGGCTGTCCCAACAGGACAATGGGAGGCTGTCCCACCGGGACAATAGGAGGCTGTCCCACCTGGACAATGGGAGGCTGTCCCACCGGGACAATGGGAGGCGGTCCCACCGGGACAATGGGAGGCTGTCCCACCGGGACAATGGGAGGCTGTCCCACCGGGATAACGGGAGGCGGTCCCACCGGGATAATGGGAGGCTGTCCCACCGGGACAATGGGAGGCCGTCCCACTGGGACAATGGGAGGCTGTCCCACCGGGATAACGGGAGGCGGTCCCACCGGGATAATGGGAGACTGTCCCACCGGGACAATGGGAGGCTGTCCCACCGGGACAATGAGAGGCTGTCCCACCGGGACAATGGGAGGCGGTCCCACCGGGACAATGGGAGGCTGTCCCACCGGGACAATGGGAGGCGGTCCCACCGGGACAATGGGAGGCTGCCTCACCGGGACAATGGGAGGCGGTCCCACCGGGACAATGGGAGGCTGTCCCACCGGGACAATGGGAGGCTGCCTCACCTTTGCAGGTCAGCCTTGACCCTATTCAACAGGCTGATATAATTAAATTTACGGAGCCGCTCCTAATCCTGGAGTCTCCGGAGCCCCAGGTACCAAAGCCTAGTCCCGGCCAGGTGGACAGGTAGCGACACGACCCGCACTCTGTGGGATCCTTATCCTTTTTCAAGGGAAGAGAGATGGATGCCTGCCCAAGCGTCCTGGGGGGAGAATCCCGAGCCAGAGAATCATTAAACAGTCCCATCAATAATAGAAGCAGCAGATCCGCTAACCTCTTGTAGAATTCCACCGGGAAACCATCCGGTCTCGGTGCCTTCCCTGTCTGCATTTGTCCCAACGCTGTTTGAACCTCCTCCAAACCCGGTGCTGCCTCCAGCCCTTCCCGCAATTGTTTCCCCACCTTGGGAAACTCCAGAACCCCTAAAAACTCTGACATTCCCAACTCGTCCTCGGGTGGCTCCGACCTATAAAGCCTTTCAGAAAAGGTTTGAAATGCTCCAGTCACCTTGTCCAGGCAGAAACCAGGCCACCCTCCGAATCCCTGAGTGGTCCCCCTGGCAGCCTCCTGCCGCCTTAGCTGGTGAGCCAAGAGACGGTGACTTTCTCTCCATACTCATACACCACCCCCTCAAACGCCTCAGCTGGCACACCCCACCCTCTCCCTAACCTTGAGCATACTTAAGGACCCAGCCGCTGCAGCTCTCTGCGGTAAAGGTTCCACAGGTTCACTAGAAACATACATAGAAAATAGAAGCAGGAGGATGGTCATTCAGCCCCTTAAGCCTCAGAGAGAAGAAATTCCTTTTTACCTCTTCTTAAATGGGCGAGCCCCTTACTCTGTGATTGTGCCCCCTGGTCCTAGACTCTCCTACAAGAGGAAACATCCTCTCAGCATCGACCCTGTCAAACCCCCTGAGAATCCGATATGTCTCAACAAGGCTGCCTCTCATTCTTCTAAACTCCCAATGAGGACAGGCCCGACCTACTCAACCCCTCCTCATAAGAAAACCCCTCCCTCCCTGGGATCAACCCAGTGAGCCTTCTCTGGGCAGCCTCCAACTCCAGTATGTCTTTCCTTAGATAAGGGATCAGAACTGGTCACAGTATTCCAGGTGTGGTCTAACTAGTGCCTTGTATAGTTTTAACAGGACTTCCCTACTTTTATACTCCAATCTCTTTGAAATAAAGGCCATCATTCCATTTCCCTTCCCAATCACCTGCTGAACTTGCATACTAGTGTTTTGTGATTGACGCATGAGGATCCCCAAGTACATCTGAGTTTTCTGCCGTCTTTCTCCATTTGTGGGGTTGCAGGAGGTTACAGAGGTTTTTTAGAAATAAGTTTAGAGTCCCCGTTCATTTTTTCCAATTAAGGGGCACATCTTTTGGGTTGTGGGGGTGAGACCCACGCAGACACGGGGAGAATGTGCAAACTCCACACGGACAGTGACCCAGGGCCGGGATCGAACCCGGGACCTCGGCGTTGTGAGGCAGCTGTGCTAACCACTGCGACCCCGTGCTGCCCGAGGAGGTTACAGCAATAGAGATGGGCAATGCGTTGAAGGGTAGCTGAAAACAAGGATGAGAATTTTAATACTGTGATGTTGCTGGACTGGGAGCTGATGTAATTCAGCGAGCACAGGGGAGGTGGGGAACAGGACTGGGAGTGAGTTCAAGCAATGATGGCAGAGTTTTGGCTGAATTCATGCTGATAAGATGGTGGGGTCGGAGAGCAAGTACTGATTTATCATTGCAAGCAGGCCATGTGACACAGCTATTGGGGCAGCACGGTGGCATTGTGGATAGCACAATTGCTTCACAGCTCCAGGGTCCCAGGTTCGATTCCGGCTTGGGTCACTGTCTGTGCGGAGTCTGCACATCCTCCCCGTGTGTGCGTGGGTTTCCTCCGGGTGCTCCGGTTTCCTCCCACAGTCCAAAGATGTGCAGGTTAGGTGGATTGGCCATGCTAAATTGCCCTTAGTGTCCAAAATTGCCCTTAGTGTTGGGTGGGGTTACTGGGTTCTGGGGATAGGGTGGACGTGTGGACCTTGGGTAGGGCGCTCTTTCCAAGAGCCGGTGCAGACTCGATGGGCCGAATGGCCTCCTTCTGCACTGTAAATTCTATGATTCTCTGATTCTATTTTAGTCAGCTTTGGAGCTGCAGTACAGCTGGTGTCCACCGAGTGGTGCTGCTGCTCCATGCTCAATGACTGTTCAGCAGTGCCACCAGCAGAGACATGGCGGTACTGCAGAGAGAATGCACAGGGATTTTAATCCCATGCATTTTCTGCTTTGCTCACTATGTTTTTATAATCATGTCAACATTATTATCCCTTAAAGCCGTGTAAAACCTAATCATGATTGCAAAATGATATATTTTTGCAAAGGAACGAAGTTGCATCGATAGCGCACATTACCAAAGTGGGAGACCATTCGCCCTCAATCCTGCTCCCCAATCTCCTTCCTTCGCGGATTGGCTGGTGCAGTATTTGTTATTCATCCCTAATTTCCCTTGAGCTGGGTGAACGGTCTGCTTGGCCGTTTCAGAGTCAACCACACATGTTGGGCCAGGCGCCCGGCTTCCTCCCCAAAGGCCACGAGCCAACCAGGAGGTTTTCTGATCGTCCTCAAGGTCGCCAGTACTGAGACCTGCTCGACATTCCAGCTTGAACAATTTAAACTCCGCCGTGGTGGGGTTTGAACCCCTGTCCCCGGAGCGTGGGGCTGGATTTCTGATACCAGCGACATTCCCACCCCACCACTGCCTCCCCAATCCTGCAGCTGACCTGAGTTTTAGTTCCGCCTTGTGGGTCATGGAAATAAAGGGACAGCAGCGGCGCGGATACGGAACTGACTGAGTGGCAGGAAACAGGGGGCAACGGATATTTTTTGGGCAGGTTTGTGGCGGTGTTCCCCAGGGGTCAGTGTTGGGTCGCTTGCTTTCTCCTGATCTCGATCTCGGTGCGCAAGGAACGATTTCAAAGTTTGCGGTTGATCCGAAACTTTGAAGCACTGTAAACTATGAAGAGGACAGGGCAGAGCTTCAGGAGATCACAGGCAAGTTGGTGGAGTGGACAGATAGGTGGCAGATGAGGTTCAATGCGGAGAAATATTGATGCATTGGCACAGGGCTAAATCGCTGGCTTTGAAAGCAGACCAAGGCAGGCCAGCAGCACGGTTCAATTCCCGTACCAGCCTCCCCGAACAGGCGTCGGAATGTGGCGACTAGGGACTTTTCACAGTAACTTCATTTGAAGCCTACTTGTGACAATAAGCGATTTTCATTTCATTTCATTTCATTCTTGAATAGTAAGATTTCTTACTATTCTTGCCGGAAGAACATGGGGAGAAAATATAAAAGAAATGGCAAAATTCTTAAAGGGATGCATTGAGCAGATGGACCTGGGTGTAAATATGTAAAGATCATTGAAGGTTGCAGGTTAAGTGGAGCGAGCAGTTAATAGTATCCAGAAGGAACAAACAATAAAACAGGGAAAGATGAATATTGGTTTTTGCTTCCGGGTATGCCTCTGTTAACGTATCCAAGAATGCTATTTGCTTTATTAACCGCGTTCTCAATCTGTTCTGCCACCTTCAATGACTTGTACATACGTACACCCAGGTCCCCCTGCACCCCCTTTAGAGTTGCACTCCCTGGTTTATGTTGTCTCTACGTGTTCTTCCGACCAAAATGCATCATCTCACACTTCTCCCCATCTGCCCCCTTTCCAGTACACAAACGATGGGCTGAATGGCCTCTTTCGGCACAGCAACAATTCTGCGATTTTCTGATTTGCAGGCGGAGGCTCCACAAATATCCCCATCCTCAATGATGGAGGATTCCGCCCACCTGTGCAAAAGACAAATATTCACAACAATCTTCAGTCAGAAGTGCCGAGGGGATGATGCATCTCAGTCTCCTCTGGAGGTCCCCAGCGTCACAGGTATCAGTCTGCAGCCAATACGATTCACCCCACGTGATATCAAGAAATGGTTGAAGGCACTGGATACTGCAAAGGCTGTGGGCCCTGATAATATTCCGGCAATAGTACTGAAGATTTGTGCTCCAGAGCTTGCTGTGCCCCTAACCAAGCTGTTCCTGTATAACTACAACACTGGCATCTACCTGGCAATGTAGCAAATTGCTCAGGTGTGTCCTGTACACAAGAAACAGGACAAATCCAACCCAGCCAATTACCGCCCTGTCAGTCTCCTCTCCATCATCAGCAAAGTGATGGAAGGAGTCATCAACAGTTTGGGTTCCGCCAGGGTCACTCAGCTCCTGACCTCATTACAGCCTTGGTTCAAACACGGACAAAAAACCTGAATGCCAGAGGTGAGGTGAGAATGACTGCGTGGGCAGCATGGTAGCACATGTGGCTGGCACTGTGGCTTCACAGCACCAGGGTCCCAGGTTCGAATCCCCGCTGGGTCACTGTCTGTGCGGAGTCTGCACGTTTTCCCCGTGTGTGCGTGGGTTTCCTCCGGGTGCTCCGGTTTCCTCCCACAGTCCAAAGACGTGCAGGTTAGGTGGACTGGCCATGATAAATTGCCCTTTGTGACCAAAAAGGCTGGGAGGGGTTATTGGGTTACGGGGAAGTGAGGGCTTAAGTGGGTCGGTGCAGACTCGATGGGCCAAATGGCCTCCTTCTGCTCTGTATGTTCTATGTTCTTGACATCAAGGCAGCATTTGACCGAGTGTGGCATCACGGAGCCCGAGCTAAACTGGAGTCAATGGGAATCAGGGGAAAATTCTCCACCGTTTGGAGTCATACCCGGCACAGAGGAAGAGGGTGGTGGTTCGGCAGCACAGTGGCACGGTGGTTAGCACTCCTGCCTCACGCCCCAAGGTTCAGTCCCGGCCCCGGGTCACTGTCCGTGTGGAGTTTGCACATTCTCCCCGTGTCTGCGCGGGTCTCACCCCAACAACCCAAAGATGTGCAGGGCAGGTGGGTTGGCCGCGCTAAATTGCCCCTTAATTGGAAAAAAAAGAATTGTGTACTCTAAATTTATTTTTTAAAAAGATGGTTGTGGTGGTCGGAGGTCAATCATCTCAGCTCCAGGACATCACCGCAGGAGTTCCTCAGGGTCGTGTCCTCGGCCCGAACATCTGCACCTGCTGAGATCTTCCAGCATTTTCTTTTTGGTTTCAGATTCCAGCATCCGCAGTAATTTGCTTTTCTCCATCTTCAGCTGCTTCATCAATGATCATTCCTCCATCATAAGGTCAGAAGTGGGGATGTTTGCGGATGACTGCACAATGTTCAGCACCATTCGTGACTCCTCAGATACTGAAGCAGTCCCTGTCCAAATGCAGCAAGACCTGGGCAATATTGAGCTGACAAGTGGCAAGTTACATCTGCGCCACACAAGTGCCAGGAAATGATGATCTCTAACAAGAGAGGATCTAGCCATCGCTCCTTGACATTCAATGACATTACCATCGCTGAATCCCCACAATCAATATCCTGGGGGTTACCACTGATCAGAAACTGAATTGAATTGGCCACATTAACACAGTGGCTATCAGAAGCTGCGAATTCTGTGCAACCCCACTGATGCACGATCAATGACCACTAAAGCGAGGTTGTAGTCCAACTGAAGGCTTTAATAAGCTAGATGTTGCCCCCAGCAGCTCAGGTACAGAATGAAGGCTGCTGGGGCGGCATGGGCTCTTATACCCCGTCTTGCAGGGCGGAGCTCCCGTTCAGCTTGACCACTAGGAAACATACAATATCTACCAATGGTGTTCCAGCATTACCAGATACCGTAATACCTCTACACAGACTACCACACCCTCCACCTGGAGGTTCCCCTCCAAGTCAATGACCCCGACTTGGAATACGGGGGTGAGTTTGAGCTTCTCCCTCTGCCATTAGAAAGGCGGTATGGGCTTGAAATTCGGAGAGAATCAGAAAATCTTCGCCGTCGCTGAATATTCACCGGAGGCTGGGGTGACGTCACGCAAATGCCATTTATAACCGGTTAACATAAACGTGAACCCTGCGGCCTTGCCTCCAACGAGGAGAGCTGAGTTGAGCAATCCGACAGCCATGAACTTCCAGCGGGCAGCGGAGAGGATGTGGGGGGACATTCACCTCGAGGCCAAGGTTGGGGTCAGTCACTCAACCTTGGGGGAAGGGGTCGCTAACAGACCTGACCTTCCGTTCACTTTAGGGTGCCCCTTGCTCTAAGGGGTCTGCAGGATGGCATGCAGGCATCGCTTCCTGTGCCCTGGGCTTGCGCTCGAAGCCCATCCTTAGTGGGAGCTGTAAGCTGGGTGGGAGGAGGTGAATACTGAGTGTCAGCACTGGGGGGCTGTGAGGTTCCTGTGTGGGGTTCCATGAGAGGCCAGGCTGTAAGGGCAGAGCGGGGGGATGGTGGGGGGGGGGGGTGTTTAGGAGTGGGTTGCATCCCTGCCTCATGAGGAATGAAGACCCTCTCTCTTTGGGAAGCTCGGCGGCAGTGTGGGTAGACCCCCCACACTCAGGCAGCACTGTGAGGACAAAGGGGTTAAGCCCGATGGAATATCAATTCCACTTGCCTGGGAAGCTTGACTGTCAGGAATTAGTGTGTTGGGCTGTGAAATGGGAGAATGAGGGTGCCCTCTTGGTCTGTGCTTGTCATGCTAATGGCAGGCTTCACTCTAATCAGCTGTGACTCGTCTACCACAAGGGGCAGTCATTTGTGTGATCTGCAACCTCACCCTTCATTGGCAAGTCAACTGTGCCAATGAGATCTGAAGAGCTAAACATCACTGCCATTGATTGAACGCCAATGTTCATCCAAGAGTGAACACCACACAGGATACACTGATGTGAACCCCAAAGCAAGGCTTCATGGTGAAGCTTATCATTACTCACCCCACTAAAGGTCTTAACAGGGGGTGTCTTTGAGGTGTCCCGTCAGGACGCAGACCCGGGTTCCATACATCCGCTCAATTTCCCTGGTTGAAGTTTTGGTTGGAGTTGGGGACATGTCGGGGCAAATTCGCCGCTGAGACTCTCGTGTCCAGGCGCCTCCCCCTGGTGGAGTTGAGAGGGATAACTGCGGGGATTTTCCAGTGTGAGAGGGGAGGGTGTGAGGTTTAGTGAAGAGGCCCTGACTAGGAGGGGAGGGCATGGGTGGAGGTCCCAGAGAGGCGGAGGGCTGAGGGTGCGGGCTCTGTGAGGAATCCTCACTGCTCACTCTGGTGTTTTTTATTTGGTGTATTATTCGGGAGAATTATGGAGCCTGTCGAGTTGACTTATCTAATCAGAGCGATCGAGTAGCTGCCGAGATGTGCCGCTGCACGTGGCCAGGACCCGGGCCCTGCAGAGGGGGGGGGGATGCTGAGCCTGGCCATGGACCGGGAGCAGTTCCGCAGATGGTGGAGCCCTCGTGGGAGACACGTCCGGCAAAGGAGCTTCTGACATTGGACAGGCTATCTCCAGATGTCGAAGCTTCAGGGACCGTCTGGTCCCGGGGGATGGGGGACCGCCTTTGCCAAGTCCTGTCAGAGTTGGCATCACCTGGAATTGGGGGGGGGGGGGGGGCACCCATGGGGGGGGGGGGCACCCATTGCCGTGGCCCTTAAAGTCACCGCCGTTCTGAACTTATATACAAACGGCTTGAGTGAATCACACACAAAAGCTCTTCAAGCGAGGGGCCCACTTGAACTGGGACCAGGTGACCCATGGGCTTCACCCACTAAGCAGAATACGCCAGGGGCAGGGGCCCCTGCCAGCAGCCGGGCGTCTTTACTGGGTCGTCAGTGTGGGAGGGGGAGGGACAACACCGCCATTCTCACACTGCACAGGGATGAAGACGCGGGTGTGCGCGGGGTTCACGGAGCACGGCGCCGTGACATCGCACGGTGAAGGATCTGCTGGTGATCAGAGTGTTTATTGAAAATGCTATATTGCACTGGTAACCTATCTTAACTATCTTAACCAGTGCCTTACACTTCCTCACCCTGGGATGGGACTCTCTCAGTCCGAGCAGCGAAGCTGTCACCCCTTCCTGATTCTCACAACTCTTTTGCAGTTCCATCAGCTCTGGACCCAGGGGCACATCATCGGTCTGGGGCTCAGCGAAGCCTTGGGCTCCGACATCCCTGTGAGTGCCGGATCCCTGGGTTGTCCCTCCTTCCACCAGCTGTGGATCGTCAGCCTTGAGGTTCCCACCAGTGAGGGACCCCGAAACCTGCCGACTCCTTAATCCCGCCGAGGTGTGAGGTATCTGCCCTGGTGGAGGGTGTGAGTGACAGGGATGACGTTTCCTCGATGATTATGTCGGAACCGTCTCCCCTCTGAACTGCTGGGGTCAGTGATATGCAGGGGGGGTGAGGATGGTCCGGGGCCTCTCTCCTGGTTGCCCTGCATGGGAGGGGGATAGCATTGGTACATCGCGGGGAAGGTTTATTCACATGAGGAATGGCCGTTTGTCCTGAGGGTCCTCCCTCTCGCCATCTGCACAGGTGCGGCCCTGCTCCTCCCCGGCCTCCTCGAGGGCTCTTTCCTCGTCGGAGGTGAGGGTGCGGAGCTCCCCCATGACTCCGGGGGTCTGTGCCCCCTCGGGTCGGTGGGCTCGATCCTGTCCTGCGGGTGTACAGAGTGTGGGTGGGTGTCCTGCCAAGTTCACATGGTTGAGGAGTGGAATGGGAGTGAGGATTTGAGGAGCAGAGTAGAGAATGGGGGGGGGGGAACCATGGGGAGTGGGCGTGAGGGGGGGGGGGCGAAGAGAGCCGCGTGACAGGTGGGTGACCCGCGAGGTGGCTGGCGGAGAGATCACCTTGTAGGTGCGAGGGGTGGGTGAGGGGGTGCAGTGAGAGACTGCAGGTGGCAGACTTACCCTGGCTACGTGACCAAGATCGCACATCTGATCCGGCACAGCTGCCCGTCCATGCAGCGAGCTGGCATTCACTAAAACCGCCTTACCCACCCAGGCGGGGGGTGGTCACCTTGATCGTCAGACACGTTGAGGAAGCGGGTAGAGGACATCCTGCCTCTGCCAACCAAAAATCTGGCCAGGGCCACCTCCCTCCCTCTGGGTGTCCCCTCACCTCCAGTAGAACTGGAACAAGTGCTGGGGGGGATGTTTATCTGGAGCCCCCGGTGATTGCGTTTGCCCGGGGTGAGCGAATCAGCAGGAGTCTGCCCAGAGCACACCGTGATTCACGTGGAGAAAAAAATCTCAAACCCCCGGGAGAAATCCTGTCGACTTGCTCTTTATGTCACAAGTGTCACAAGTAGGCTTACATTAACACTGCAATGAAGTTACTGTGAAAAGCCCCTAGTCGCCACATTCCGGCGCCTGTTCGGGTACACAGAGGGAGAATTCAGAATGTCCAATTCACCTCACAAGCACGTCTTTCGGGACTTGTGGGAGGAAACCGGAGCACCCGGAGGAAACCCACCCAGACACGGGGAGAACGTGCAGACTCCGCGCAGGCAGTGACCCAAGCCGGGAATCGAACCTGGGACCCGGCAGGTGTGGAGCCACAGTGCTAACCACTGTGCGGCCGAGCAGCCCCGCGGTTCTCACCTGTCCTGACGCATTGCCATTTTTTGGTAAGATTGCACCCTAATCACTGTTCCTTCACTGTCGCTGGGGTCCCACCCTAACAGCACAGTGGGTGTACCTACACCTCGAGGACTGCAGCGGTGCAAGAAGGCAGCTCACCACCTCATTCTGAAGGGCGACTAGTGATGGGCAGTAAATGCTGGGCTAGTGACGCGCACATCCCATAAATGAACAAGACAAAATGTTGATTCTGTGCCTTCACCGGCTGGAAACCACTTTGAGAAAGCCTGAGGTGGGGAAAGGTGCTATCGAAATGCAAACCTTTCTTTCCTTTTTCTCTCATTTGAAATGTTGTGGCTGGTGACCTCTCACCTGGTCATTCTCATGCGAGGGAGACAAGGACAGCAGCAGCAACACGGCCCCGTACTGACCGCGATGGTGACCGTCTCTAAGTGTTCCAACAGGGCTTCCTGTCCCTCGTAACCTTCCACAATCACCAGCAGCAGCAGATAAAAACAAACTGCAAAATACCT
The DNA here is from genome assembly GCF_047496885.1 of Scyliorhinus torazame. Lineage (NCBI taxonomy): Eukaryota > Metazoa > Chordata > Chondrichthyes > Carcharhiniformes > Scyliorhinidae > Scyliorhinus > Scyliorhinus torazame. The sequence goes on from NC_092720.1 coordinate 13,354,176, forward strand.
GGGGGAAATCGAGCGTGGGAAAGGTGGTTCAGACATTACACATCAAACATGGAGCAAACCAATATCAAACCCAGCATCCAGCAATATTTATTTTATTAACTATGGGGCCCAAGGACCATATTGTAGGATCAACTGCCACAGTTCAGTGTCTAGACATAGACTAAAGGTTTGTACTAGGATCAGGGGCGGGTATTAGGGTAGGGATAGGGAAGGGCTGTATGATAGTTCAGCCCATGTTTTTAGGGTGTATTGTGTATAGTATGGAGAGAGAGAGAGGGTAATAGAGAGTGTGTGATAGAGAGAGTGTGTGATGGAGAGAGTGTGTGATGGAGAGAGTGTGTGACGGAGAGAGTGTGTGATGGAGAGAGTGTGTGATGGAGAGAGTGTGTGATAGAGAGAGTGTGTGATAGAGAGAGTGTGTGATAGAGAGAGTGTGTGATGGAGAGAGTGTGTGATGGAGAGAGTGTGTGACGGAGAGAGTGTGTGATGGAGAGAGTGTGTGATGGAGAGAGTGTGTGATAGAGAGAGTGTGTGATAGAGAGAGTGTGTGACAGAGAGAGTGTGTGATGGAGAGAGTGTGTGATGGAGAGAGTGTGTGATGGAGAGAGTGTGTGATAGAGAGAGTGTGTGATGGAGAGAGTGTGTGATAGAGAGAGTGTGTGATGGAGAGAGTGTGTGATAGAGAGAGTGTGTGATGGAGAGAGTGTGTGATGGAGAGAGTGTGTGATAGAGAGAGTGTGTGATAGAGAGAGTGTGTGATAGAGAGAGTGTGTGATAGAGAGAGTGTGTGATGGAGAGAGTGTGTGATAGAGAGAGTGTGTGATAGAGAGAGCGTGTGATAGAGAGAGTGTGTGATGGAGAGTGTGTGATAGAGAGAGTGTGTGATAAAGAGAGTGTGTGATGGAGAGTGTGTGATGGAGAGTGTGTGATAGAGAGAGTGTGTGATAGAGAGAATGTGTGATAGAGAGAGTGTGTGATAGAAAGAGTGTGTGATGGAGAGTGTGTGATAAAGAGTGTGTGATAGAGAGAGTGTGTGATAGAGAGAGTGTGTGATAGAGAGAGTGTGTGATGGAGAGAGTGTGTGATGGAGAGAGTGTGCGATGGAGCGAGTGTGTGATGGAGCGAGTGTGTGATGGAGAGAGTGTGTGATAGAGAGAGTGTGTGATGGAGAGAGTGTGTGATGGAGAGAGTGTGTGATGGAGAGAGTGTGTGATGGAGAGAGAGAGATTCCAGACTGTGTACAAGGGTCCGCACTGTATATTAGGGTTGAATTTGTGCCTGAGGGTATTAGGATTGGGTTTGTGTATGAGGGTCCGGACTGTGTATTAGGATTGGGTTTGTGTATGAGGGTCTGGACTGTGTATTCAGTTGGGTTTGTGTATGAGGGTCCGGACTATGTATTAGGGCTGGGTTTGTGAATGAGGGTCCGGACTGTGTATTAGGCTTGGGTTTGTGAATGAGGGTCCGGACTGTGCATTAGGGTTGGGTTTGTGTATGAAGGTCTGGACTGTGTATTCAGGTTGGGTTTGTGTATGAGGGTCTGGACTGTGTATTAGGGTTGGGTTTGTGTATGAGGGTCTGGACTGTGTATTCTGGTTGGGTTTGTGTATGAGGGTGCGTACTCTCAATTGGGTTAGGATTAGGGTTAGGGTTAAGGTTAGGGTTAAGGTTAGGGTTAGTGTTAGGGTTTGGGTTAGGGTTAGGGATAGGGTTAGGCTTAGAGTTAGGCTTATGGTTGGGTTAGGGTTATGGTCTGGGCTGTGTGACAGAGCGTCACTGTGATTGGTGAGTTAGGGTTAGGGTTAGGGGTGAGGAGTTAGGGTTAGGGTTCGGGGTAGGGTTAGGGTCTGGACTGTGTGACAGAGCGTCACTGTGATTGGTGAGTTAGGGTTAGGGTTAGGGGTGAGGAGTTAGGGTTAGGGTTCGGGGTAGGGTTAGGGTCTGGACTGTGTGACAGAGCGTCACTTCGATTGATGAGTTAGGGTTAGGGTTAGGGTTAGGGTTAGGGTTAGGGTTAGGGTTAGGGTTCGGGTTAGGGTTAGGGTCTGGACTGTGTGACAGAGCGTCACATCGATTGGTGAGTTAGGGTTAGGGTTAGGGGTGAGGAGTTAGGGTTAGGGTTAGGGTTAGGGTCTGGACTGTGTGACAGATTAGGGTTAGGGTTAGGGCTAGGGTTAGGGTTAGGGTTAGGGTTAGGGTTAGGGTTAGGGTTCGGGGTAGGGTTAGGGTCTGGACTGTGTGACAGAGCGTCACTGTGATTGGTGAGTTAGGGTTAGGGTTAGGGGTGAGGAGTTAGGGTTAGGGTTAGGGTTCGGGGTAGGGTTAGGGTCTGGACTGTGTGACAGAGGGTCACTGCGATTGGTGAGGGATCTGCCACTTACGTTGCTGCCATCATATCGACAAACATAATTGCCCGAGGAACCCAGAGTCCCAGACAGGATGTGACACCAATGACCTGGAAGAGGATGAGACACTCACTGAGGATCTGGTCAGATAGAGGCTGGCGGACAATAGCAACATCTTACACCCTGTTTGTTAATCAGTAATAACCATGTGTGTGGGCCAACAAAAAGGCAGTGTTCTGTACTGAGAAACATTTGATAAACAGTCAGTCCCTGACACACTCTCTGTCTCATGTGTTAAGTTCTAACCCTATAATAACTGAGGGGCTGGGGAATGGAAGTGTTAGTGTATGTGTGTGAGATAGCCTCATTATGAGTTCTCCCAGTGAGCCAGAGAAGACACAGCCAGAGTGAGACAGCAAAGAGTGAGTTTGGGAATTTGAATCTAGGTGGGAATTGAATCAAATCAAATCAGTAAGCCAGCTCCTTTTAAATTTCAGGAGTTTAAATTAATTTAAATTAAGCTAGTATTGTGCAGTGTAGGTTAACAAGGGCTGCCCCACCCACTCACATAACTGGTTGGCAGTTAAGTGTCAGTCATTTTAAATCTACTTTGATCTAAAAGCAGGTGGGGAAGGGGAGTCAACGCAGGCCAATTTAAAAAGAGCAAATTGTAAATCACTCCCAGTGAGCCAGTGAAGACACAGCCAGAGTGAGACAGCAAAGAATGAGTTTGGGAATTTGAATCTAGGTGGGAATTGAAAGCTGGGTGGGGAGGAGGTGCTTTCTATCCCTGGTAGGTGACTGGTAAGTAGTTTTTCTGTTTTCTTTTTCTTTTCATGCTGCGGTTCATAAAGGGCAGGTCGTGCCTAACTAATTTAGTGGAATTTTGAGAGGACATTACCAGTGCGGTAGATAACGGGGAGCCAATGGATGTGGTATATCTGGATTTCCAGAAAGCCTTTGACAAGGTGCCACACAAAAGGTTGCTGCATAAGATAAAGATGCATGGCATTAAGGGGAAAGTAGTAGCATGGAGAGAGGATTGGTTAATTAATAGAAAGCAAAGAGTGGGGATTAATGGGTGTTTCTCTGGTTGGCAATCAGTAGCTAGTGGTTTCCCTCAGGGATCAGTGTTGGGTCCACAATTGTTCACAATTTACATAGATGATTTGGAGTTGGGGACCAAGGGCAATGTGTCCAAGTTTGCAGACGACACTAAGATGAGTGGTAAAGCAAAAAGTGCAGAGGATACTGGAAGTCTGCAGAGGGATTTGGATAGGCTAAGTGAATGGGCTAGGGTCTGGCAAATGGAATACAATGTTGACAAATGTGAGGTTGTCCATTTTGGTAGGAATAACATCAAAAGGGATTATTATTTAAATAATAAAATATTAAAACATGCTGCTGTGCAGAGACCTGGGTGTGCTAGTGCATGAGTCGCAAAAAGTTGGTTTACAGTTGCAACAGGTGATTAAGAAGGCAAATGGAATTTTGTCCTTCATTGCTCAAGGGATGGAGTTTAAGACTAGGGAGGTTCTGCTGCAATTGTATAAGGTGTTAGTGAGGCTCTCCTTACTTGAGAAAGGTTCAGTTTTGGTCTCCTTACTTGAGAAAGGACGTATTGGCACTGGAGGGTGTGCAGAGGAGATTCACTAGGTTAATCCCAGAGCTGAAGGGGTTGGATTACGAGGAGAGGTTGAGTAGACTGGGACTGTACTCGTTGGAATTTAGAAGGATGAGGGGGGATCTTATAGAAACATATAAGATTATGAAGGGAATAGATAGGATAGATGCGGGCAGGTTGTTTCTACTGGCGGGTGAAAGCAGAACTAGGGGGCATAGCCTCAAAATAAGGGGAAGTAGATTTAGGACTGAGTTTAGGAGGAACTTCTTCACCCAAAGGGTTGTGAGTCTATGGAATTCCTGGCCCAGTGAAGCAGTAGAGGCTCCCTCATTAAATGTTTTTTCGATAAAGATAGATAGTATTTTGAAGAATAAAGGGATTAAGGGTTATGGTGTTCGGGCCGGAAAATGGAGCTGAGTCCACAAAAGATCAGCCATGATCTCATTGAATGGTGGAGCAGGCTCGAGAGGCCAGATGGCCTACTCCTGCTCCTAGTTCTTATGTTCTTATGTTATGGAGGAATGTGTGGATGTGTGTGTACAATGGGTGTACAATGCATGGACATTGGGTGGACAAGGCTGTGCTGTTTTACATTGAAGAATAATCAATCTCCATTCTCTGTAAGCTATGCATGAACTTCATCTGATTGGAAAGTGGCGAATGTGACTCCTCTGTTCAAGGTGGGATGGGGACAGACAGCAGGAAAGGACAGGCCAGTCAGTTTAACATCTGTCCTCGGGAAAATACCAAAATCTATTATTCCGAGGTTATTGCTGGGCACTTTGAAAATCACAATACAAACATGGCTGTGGGTGTCGCTGACAAGGTCAGCATTTGTCACCCATCCCTATTGCCCTGGAGCTGAGTGGCTTGTCTATTTCAGAGGGAAGCTACGAGTCAGCCACGTTGCTGTGGGTCTGGACATGTAGGCCAGACCGGGTAAGGACGGCAGTTTTCCTTCCCTAAGGGACATTAGTGAACCAGATGGGTTTTTACAAAAATCGACGATAATTTCATGGTCATCATTCCTGAGATCTTAGTTCCAGATTTAAGTTCCACCAGCAGCTGTGATGGGCTTTGAACCCAGATAATCAGACTGGGTCTCTGGATTATTAGTCCAGTGATACGCTGACCACACCACCACCAGGGATGGCGGGACTGTCATGTGAGGAGAGATTGTCTAGGTTAGGATTGTTCTCGCTGGAGTTCAGAAGAATGAGGGGGGATCTCATAGAGACTTATAAAATTCTAACAGGACTAGACAGGGTAGATGCAGGGAAGATGTTACCAATGATGGGTGTGTCCAGAACCAGGGGTCACAGTCTGAGGATTCAGGGTAAACCATTTCGGACAGAGATAAGGAGACATTTCTTCACCCAAAGAGTGTTGAGCCTGTGGAATTCATTACCACAGGAAGTAGTTGATGCTAAAACTTTGAATATATTCAAGAGGCAGCTGGATATAGCACTTGGGGAGAATGGGATCAAAGGCTATGGGGAGAAAGCAGGATTAGGCTATTGAGTTGGTGATCAGCCATGATCGTGATGAATGGCGGAGCAGGCTAGAAGGGCCAAAAGACCTCCTCCTGCTCCTATCTTCCATGTATCTAGGTATCCCCTTTGTGCAGAGGTGGTGTGTGACTAATTTATTAGAGGTTTTTGAGGAAATAACAAGAAACGTGGTTAAAGGAGAATCTGTGGATGTGCTGTATGTAAATTTCTAGAAGGCATTTGACATGGTGTCACATCAAAGGTTACTACACAAAATAAGGGCTTGTGATGTAGGGGGTGACATATTGCATGGATAAAGGATTGGTTAGCTAACAGGTTGCAGAGAGTAAGCATATATGTGCCATCTTTGCCACTCTACTAAGTGTGACGAGTGGAGTGACAAAAAGATAAGTGCTGGGACCTCAACTATTTACAATTTAGATTAATGGCTTAGATGAAGGGACTGAATGCATGGTTGCTAAATTTGCTGATGGCTCAAAAGATTGATAGGAAAGTATAGAGTGAAGAGTACACAAAGAGACTGTGAAGGGATATAAACAGGTTAAGTCACTGCGCAAACATTTGGCAGATGAAGTATAACCGTGGGAAAATATGAACTTGTCCCCTTTGGCTGAAAGAATAAAAAAATAGTATATTATTTAAATATAGAAGAGATTGCAGAGTACTGAGTACAGAGGGATCTGGGTGGCCTGGTACATGAATCACGGAAAGTGATTCTGCAGGTACAGCAAGTGATTAGGAAGACAAATGGAATGTGGAGGTTTATTATTGAAATGACTGGAATATAAAAGTAGGGATGTTTTGCCACAGTTGTACCGGCCATTGGCGAGACCACATCTTGATACCGTGCACAGTTTCAGTCTCCTTATTTAAGAAAGGACATAGAAGTATAGAAAATAGGAGCAGGAGGAGACCATTCGGCCCTTCGCGCCTGCTTCGTCATTCATTATGATCATGGCTGATCATCAAGTTCAATACCCTGATTCCGCCTTCTCCCCATATCCCTTGATTCCTTTAGCCCCAAGAGCTATGTCTGATTCGTTCTTGAAATTACACAACATTTTGGCCTCAACTACTTTCTGTGATAGTGAATTCCACAGATTCACCAATCTCTGAATGAAGAAATTTCTCCTCATCTCAGTCCTAAAAGGTTTACTCCTTATCCTCAAACTATGACGCCTAGTTGTGGACCCTCCCACCATCGGGAACATTCTTTCTGAATCTACACTGACTAATCCTGTTAGAATTTAATAAGTTTCTATGAGACCCCCCCTCACTCGCCTAAACTCCAATGAATATAATCCTAACCGACTTAGTCTCTCCTCATACGACCGTCCCGCCATCCCAGGAATCAGCCTGGGGAACCTTCGCTGCACTCCCTCCATAGCAAGAACATCCTTCCTCAGATAAGGAGACCAAAACTGCCCACAATACTCCAGGTGTGGCCTCACCAATGCCCTGTACAATTGTAGTAAAATATCCCAATTCCTAACTCAAATCCTCTCACTTTATCCTCACATTTATCCACATTATACTGCATCTGCCATGCATGTGCCCACTCACTCAGCCTGTTCAAATCTCACTGAAGCATCTCTGCATCCTCCTCACAGCTCACCCTCCCCCCCAACTTTGTATCATCTACAAATTTGGAGATAATACGTTTAGTTCCCTCGTCCAAATATTTAGTATATAATGTGAACAGTTGGGCTCCTAGCACAGATCCCTGTAGTACCCCATTAGTCATTGCCTGCCAATCTATTTGTCATTGGCAAATAGGGTTAAGGAAAATCCTAAGGCTTTTTACACGTACATAAAAAGCAAGAGGGTAGCCAGGGAAAGGGTTGGCCCACTGAAGGATAGGCAAGGGAATCTATGTGTGGAGCCAGAGGAAATGGGTGAGGTACTAAATGAATACTTTGCATCAGTACTCACCAAAGAGAAGGAATTGGGAGATGTTGAGTCTGGAGAAGGGTGTGTAGATAGCCTGGGTCACATTGAGATCCAAAAAGATGAGGTGCTGGGCGTTTTGAAAAATATTAAGGTAGATAAGTCCCCAGGGCCTGATGGGATTTACCCCAGATTACCGAAGGAGGCTAGAGAGGAAATTGCTGAGGCCTTGACAGAAATCTTTGGATCCTCACTGTCTTCAGGTGATGTCCCGGAGGACTAGAGAATAGCCAATGTTGTTCCTTTGTTTAAGAAGTGTAGCAAGGATAATCCAGGGAACTGCAGGCCGGTGAGCCTTATGTCAGTGGTAGGGAAATTACTGGAGAGAATTCTTCGAGACAGGATCTACTGCCATTTGGAAGCAAATGGACGCATTAGTGAGAGGCAACATGGTTTTGTGAAAGGGAGGTCGTGTCTCACTAACTTGATAGAGTTTTTCGAGGAGGTCACAAAGATGATTGATGCAGGTAGGTCAGTGGATGTTGTCTATATGGACTTCAGTAAGGCCTTTGACAAGGTCCCTCATGGTAGACTAGTACAAAAGGTGAAGTCACACGGGATCAGGGGTGAGCTGGCAAGGTGGATACAGAACTGGCTCGGTCATAGAAGGCAGAGAGTAGCAATGGAAGGGTGCTTTTCTGATTGGAGGACTGTGACTAGTGGTGTTCCGCGGGGATCAGTGCTGGGACCTTTGCTGTTCGTAGTATATATAAATGATTTGGAGGAACATGTAACTGGTCTGATGAGTAAGTTTGCAGATGACACAAAGGTTGGTGGAATTGCGGACAGCGATGAGGACTGTCAGAGGATACAGCAGGATTTAGATCGTTTGGAGACTTGGGCGGAGAGATGGTAGATGGAGTTTAATCCGGACAAATGTGAGGTAATGCATTTTGGAAGATCTAATGCAGGTAGGGAATATTCAATGAATGATAGAACCCTCAAGGGTATTGACAGTCAGAGAGATCTAGGTGTACAGGTCCACAGGTCACTGAAAGGGGCAACACAGGTGGAGAAGGTAGTCAAGAAGGCATACGGCATGCTTGCCTTCATTGGCCCGGGCATTGAGTATAAGAATTGGCAAGTCATGTTGCAGCTGTATAGAACCTTAGTTAGGCCACACTTGGAGTATAGTGTTCAATTCTGGTCGCCACACTACCAGAAGGATGTGGAGGCTTTAGAGAGGGTGCAGAAGAGATTTACCAGGATGTTGCCTGGTATGGAGGGCATTAGCTATGAGGAGAGTTTGAATATACCCGGTTTGTTCTCACTGGAACGACGGAGGTTGAGGGGTGACCTGATAGAGGTCTACAAAATTATGAGGGGCATAGACAGGGTGGATAGTCAGAGACTTTTTCCCAGGGTAGAGGGGTCAATTACTAGAGGGCATAGGTTTAAGGTGAGAGGGGCAAGGTTTAGAGTAGATATACGAGGCAAGTTTTTTACACAGAGGGTAGTGGGTGCCTGGAACTCGCTGCCGGAGGAGGTGGTGGAAGCAGGGATGATAGTGACATTTAAGGGGCATCTTGACAAATACATGAATAGGATGGGAATAGAGGGATATGGACCCCGGAAGTGTAGAAGATTTTAGTTTAGTCAGGCAGCATGGTCGGCGCAGGCTTGGAGGGCCGAAGGGCCTGTTCCTGTGCTGTACATTTCTTTGTTCTTTGTTCAATCGGATAAAGACTCATTCATTCCTTTAGGTTCCTGTCTTCTAAGCAGCTTTCTATCCATCTAAAGACACTACACGTAATCGCATGAGCTTTAACTTTACATAGTAATCTGCTGTGTGAGACCTTGTCGAAAGCCTTCTGAAAGTTTAAGTAAACCACATCCACCGGTCTCCCTGGTCAACTTTACTAGTTACATCTCCAGAGAACTCCGGTAGTTTGTTAAGCATGATTTCCCTTTAGTAAATCCATGCTGACTTTGTCTGATTACACCATTGTTTTCCAAATGCTGTGTTACAAAATCCTTGCAATGGACTCCAGCAACTTCCCCAATACCAACATTTGGCTCTCTGGCCTATAATACTGTTTTCTCCCGACCTCCCTTTTTTGAATCGCGGGGTTACATTCGCGACCCTCCAATCTGTAGAAACCATTCCAGAGTCCAAAGAATTTTGGGAAATGACCACCAATGGTTCTACTATTTCTAGGGCCACTTCCGTAAATACTCTGGGATGAAGATTATCAGACCCTGGAGATTTATCCACCTTCAATCCCATTAATTTCCCCAAAACCATTTCACTACTAATATTAATTTCCTTCAGCTCCTCACTGAAACTTGTGTTTCTCAGGCATTTTGGTTCATTATTCATTTCTTCCTTAGTGAAGACAGAAACAAAGTACGGATTTAGTTCCTCAGCCATTTCCTTTTTCCCCGTTTATGAATTCCCCCGTTTCTGACTGTAAGGGACCTACATTCGTTTTTATCAATCCTTTTCTCTTTACATACATATATAGAATTTTACAGTCAGTTTTTATGTTCCCCACTGCTTACTTTCATATTTTATTTTCCGCTTCTCAATCAATTCCTTGTTCTGCCTTTGCTGAATTTTAAACTGCTCCCAATCCTCAGGCCTATTGCTTTTTCCAGCTCATTTGTACGCCTCCTCTTTGAATCTAATGCAATCTCTAATTTCCCTTGTAAGCCATGGATTGGCCACAGTTCCCACAGAATCCATTTTGGATCCTGGTCAGCTACAGAACGACAATCATGCGTTTGGGGGAAATATATTAACATGAATCGAGGATTTTGTTGATGGATTGAAGACAGAGAACAGGAATAAACCAGACATTTTCATGTTGGCAGCTTGTCACCAGCAGAGAATGGCTTGGATCAGTCATTGGGCCTCAGCTATTTGGGGTGGCAGAGTGGCACAGTGGTTAGCACTGCAGCCTCACAGCATCAGGGACCCGAGTTTAATTCCAGCCTTGGGTCGCTGTCTGTGCGGAGTCTGCACATTCTCCCCGTGTCTGCGTGGGTTTTCTCCGGGTGCTCCGGTTTCCTCCCACGATCCAAAGATGTGCAGGTTAGGTGGATTGGCCATGCTGAATTGTCCCTTAGTGTCCAAAAGATTAGGTGGGGTTACAAGCTAGGGTGGGGGCATGAGTCTAGGTAGGTTATCTTTCAGAGGTTCGATGCAGATTTGATGGGCGAATGGCCTTCTTCTGCATGGCATAGATTGTATGATTTCCAATCTATATTCATGGTTTAAATTTGGGGACCGAGTGTAATGTGTATGGGTTTGCTGGTGATGCAAGGTTAGGTGGGAAGGTAAGCTGTGAGGAGGACACAAAAGGATATAGACAGGTTACGTCAGTGAGCAAGACTGTGGAAATGGAATACAACCTGGGGAAGAGTCACGCTCCCCACTTTCAAAGGAAAATTTTTTAAAATTTTAATGGGTAAAGATGGCAAAGCCTGGGCATCCATAAGGGACTTGGGTGTCCTTGTCCATGGAACGTTCGGAGGGCTGGGAGGACGATCGTGTGGAGCACAAACAGCAGCCTGGATCAATAGGGCCGAATGGCCTGGTTGTGTTCTGCAAATTCAGCGTGATTCCTTACATTTCCTCAGTTAACTTTGCGGCAAAGGTAAACTCACCGTTGGCGCTGCGCTGATCCACACTAAAGTCTTCATCTTAAAGGGACATCTCACTTTCTTCAGCAGGTAATAAGTGTTCTCCAGGTAGATGACGACAGACAACACAGTCATGGCCGTCAATGCAGCAAAGACACCAATATCCAGCCAGGTCAGTTCTACACAAGGACAGGAACAAGAAAAATGAAGTCAGAAGTTTGACTCCAGAAGCACTGCTCTCATGGAGCAAGTGCCAGAGAATAGGATCACGTGAAAGCTCATCATCTATTAAAGAGCGCCAGGCCCAGATGGTAGGCCACCGAGTTAGAAAGTCAAGGTTAAAATCCCCCCAAGTCCACAGACTTGAGTGCATAAGCTAGGCCAACACTGAGGGAGTGCTGCAGTGTCGGAGGTACCTTTTGTGGGGGAGTTGTTAAACGAAAGCCTCCCAAGGTGGATCTAAAAGTGTTCATCTCAACCGCAGGAAGGAGATACATAGAAACCTGGGAAATGTTGCAGCTCAGGGAGAGGCCATTCGGCCCATCGTTTCTGCGCCAGCCAGATAAAAAAAACTAGCTGCTAACTTTAATCCCATTCTCCAGCCCGAGCAGTTTACCACACTTCAGCTGCTGATACGGCTAAATTTAAAATGAGTTGAGTGTTCCAGCTTCACCCGCTAACTGAGGCAGGGAATCCCAGATGCACACCACCCTCTGGGTGGGAAGAATTTCCTCTTGTCCCCTCTAATGCTTCTCCCAATCGCCTGACCCCTCAGCTGGGGCAAACAGGTCTTTCCTCTTTACCTTGACTAGGCCCGACATAATTTTGTTAACCACCCTGGCGCCCTGGACCAATATTAAAAGGTTTGAATAGAATAGAATAGAATCCCTAACGGGCCACATGTTCTGGGCATGCCCGAAGCTTAGGGGATTTTGGCAGAGGTTTGCAGATGTCATGGCCCCGAGTCCAGAGGTGGCGATTTACGGGTTGTTGGAAGACCCGGGAATCCAGGAGGAGAAAGAGGCAGACGTTCCGGCCTTTGCTTCCCTGGTAGCCCGGAGATGGATACTATTAGCTTGGAGGGACTCAAAGCCCCCGAAGTCGGAGACCCGGCTATCGGACATGGCGAGCTTTCTCTGTCTGGAGAAAATCAAGTTCGCCTTGAGAGGGTCACTGCCAGGGTTCGCCCGGAGGTGGCAACCGTTCGTCGACTTCTTCGCATAAAATTAATCGTCAGCAGAGAAAAAGGGTGGGGGGGGGGGGCAGTTGGGGTTTAGTTTAATTTAGAGTACGGGTTTAGAAAAGGTGGGGCTTGAGAGGGAGAAAGACGGCTTTTGCACCATGTTTATAATTGTATGTACATTGTTTCTTCTGTTACTGTTATAAAACCATAAATACCTTAATAATGTTTATTAAAAAAAAGAATCCCTATCGCGCAGAAGGAGACCATTCGGCCCATCGAGTCAGCACCGACCTTCCGAAAGGGAAGTCTATCGAGGCCCACTCCCCCACCTTATCCCCGTAACCCCACCTCACAACTTTGGACACTAAGGGAAATTTAGCATGGCAAATCCCCCTAACCTTTTGATGACCTTTTGTCAGAAATGATCTAACAAGGCCATTGGCCTGAAATGTGAACTCTGTTCCTGTCTCCGCAGGTACTGCCTGATCGCCAGCGTATTCCCAGCATTGGCTGTTTTTGTTCCAGTATCTGTGGGATTTTTCCTGGTCAGCTCCTGGTGATTAATCTCAAAGTGACCTTGGTCTTAACCCCTCCACCTGGATTTCTCAATCAAAGACCAATTGTGGACCTTATTTGTGACTTACGTAATATTAGGTTGATGGATCTCGGCGGAGGTAAGAAACAAGCCTCGGAAACATTGAATTTCTCAATTTGTTCGATGATGTCAGGAGTAAGCCTTCAAAACAAGTTAAACAAAATAAAAACCATTGGTTAAACTCTTTGAGTGGGCAAATGCACGGCAGATGCAGTATAATGGGGATAAATGTGAGGTTACCCATTTTGGCACCTAAAACAGGAAGCAGATTATTATCTGAGTGGCTGTAGATTGAGGGAGGGGAATGGGCAACAAGACCTGGGCATCCTCATACACCAGTCGCTGAAGGTAAGCATGCAGGTACAGCAGGGGTAAAGGCAAATGGTATGGTGTCCTTCATTGCGAGAGGATTTGAGTACAGGAGTAGTGTCAGTCACCCTGGTTAGCTGAGGTCTGTATAAAAGACAGACAGAAAGCGCACTCAGTAAGCTGTGCGCAAGTGAAGGAGACACAGCCGGAGTGAGACACATCCAGCGTGGGAATTTGGAACTTGGTCATTTGGTGCAGTGAGGTAATTCGGTGCAGAGTGGGAGAAGGTGCTTTTTCCCTACTGTTTTGTTCTCTCTCTTTATTCTGGCCTATAACTTTTAATCTGCACGGAGAGAACCAGAGAGCATCTGAGAACCTGGGAAGGTAAGTGATTTTTATTCATTTTTATTTTTATTACCTCTTCAAATTGTGTGTGTGTGTGGGGGGGGGGGGGGGGGGGGGGGTAACTGAAGTGACATCACAGTAAAGCTGTGACCTGATTGGCCGGTTGGGAATCTACACAAAATTTAAAAATTAAGCATTCTTAAACTCATTAAACATAATTACTTAATTATAATTTAGAGGGGTATCTAAGACAGAGATCGGAGTACTGTATTTAGCTTTCACATTTATAGTAGAAATCTAGTGCTAGGAAACATAGAGTTAACAGTAACTTTTTTAAAAAAAAGTTTTAAATTTACTTTACTAATTAATTAGATGTCAATTAGAGGGGTGCAGTGCGCTGACTGTGAGATGTGGCAGGTCCGGGAGGCTTCCAGCGTCCCGGATGGCTTCATCTTCAGAAAGTGCACCCAACTAGAGCTCCTCACAGACCGCATGGTTCGGTTGGAGCAGCAGTTGGATGCACTTAGGAGCATGCAGGTGGCGGAAAGCATCATAGATCGCAGTTATATAAATGTGGTCACAACCAAGGTGCAGGCAGAGAAATGGGTGACTACCAGAAAGGGCAGGCAGTCAGTGCAGGAATCCCTTGTGGTTGTCCCCCTCTCGAACAGGTATACCCCTTTGGATACTGTCGGGGGGAATAGCCTATCAGGAGACAACAGCAGCTGCCAGAGCAGTGGCACCATGGATGGCTCTGATGTTCAGCAGGGAGGGTCAAAGAGCAGAAGAGCAATAGTCATAGGTGACTCTATAGTCAGGGGCATGGATAGGCGCTTCTGTGGACGTGAAAGAGACTCCAGGATGGTATGTTGCCTCCCTGGTGCCAGGGTCCAGGATATCTCCGAACGGGTAGCGGGCATTCTGAAGGTGGAGGGCAAACAGGCAGAGGTCGTTGTACATATTGGTATTAATGACTTAGGCAGGAAGGGGCATGAGGTCCTGCAGCAGGAGTTCAGGGAGCTAGGCAGAAAGGTAAAAGACAGGACCTCTAGGGTTGTAATCTCAGGATTACTCCCTGTGCCATGTGCCAGTGAGGCTAGAAATAGGAAGATAGAGCAGCTAAACACGTGGCTAAACAGCTGGTGTAGGAGGGCGGGTTTCCGTTATCTGGACCACTGGGAGCTCTTCCGAGGAAGATGTGACCTATATAAGAAGGACGGGTTGCATCTAAACTGGAGAGGCATAGATATCCTGGCCGCGAGGTTTGCTAGTGTCACACGGGAGGGTTTAAACTAGTATGGCAGGGGGTGGGTACCGGAGCAATAGGTCAGAAGGTGAAAGCATTGAGGGAGAACTAGGGAATAGGGCCAGTATGGCTCTGAGGCAGAGCAGACAGGGAGAAGTTGCTGAACACAGCGGGTCTGGTGGCCTGAAGTGCAAATGTTTTAATGCAAGAAGTATTACGGGTAAGGCAGATGAACTTAGAGCCTGGATTAGTACTTGGAACTATGATGTTGTTGCCATTACAGAGACCTGGTCGAGGGAAGGGCAGGATTGGCAGCTAAACGTTCCAGGATTTAGATGTTTCAGGCGGGATAGCAGGGGGTGTAAAAGGGGTGGCGGAGTTGCGCTACTGCTCAGGGAGAATATCACAGCTACGGGAGGACACCTCAGAGGGCAGCAAGGCTATATGGGTAAAGATCAGGATTAAGAAGGGTGAAGTCACAATGTTGGGGGTTTACTACAGGCCTCCCAACAGCCAGCGGGAGATAGAGGAGCAGATAGGTAGACAGATTTTGGAAACGAGAAAAAACAACAGGGTTGTTGTGATGGGAGACTTCAACTTCCCCAATATTGACTGGGACTCATTTAGTGCTAGGGGCCTGGACGAGGCACAGTTTGTAAGGAGCATCCAGGAGCGCTTCTTAAAACAATATGTAGACAGTCCAACTAGGCTGTACTGGACCTGGTATTAGGGAATGAGCCCAGCCAGGTGGTAGGAGTTTCAGTAGGGGAGCATTTTGGGAACAGTGACCACAATTCAGTAAGTTTTAAAGTGCTGGTGGACAAGGATAAGATTGGTCCTCGGGTGAATGTGCTAAATTGGGGGAAGGCTAATTATAACAATATTAGGCTGGAACTGAAGAACCTAGATTGGGGGAGGATGTTTGAGGGTAAATCAACATCTGACATGTGGGAGGCTTTCAAACGTCAGTTGAAAGGAATTCAGGACCGGCATGTTCCTGTGAGGAAGAAGGATAGATACGGCAAATTTCGGGAACATTGGATAACGAGACATATTGTAGGCCTCATCAAAAAGAAAAAGGAGGCATTTGTCAGGGCTAGAAGGCTGGGAACAGACAAAGCCTGTGTGGAATATAAGGAAAGTAGGAAGGCACTTAAGCAAGGAGTCAGGAGGGCTAGAAGAGGTCACGAAAAGTCATTGGCAAATAGATAAGTCCCCAGGGCTGGATGGGATCTACCCCAGAATACTGAAGGAGGCTAGAGAGGAAATTGCTGAGGCCTTGACAGAAATCTTTGGATCCTCACTGTCTTCAGGTGATGTCCCGGAGGACTGGAGAATAGCCAATATTGTTCCTCTGTTTAAGAAGGGTAGCAAGGATAATCCAGGGAACTACAGGCTGGTGAGCCTTACGTCAGTGGTAGGGAAATTACTGGAGAGAATTCTTCGAGACAGGATCTACTCCCATTTGGAAGCAAATGGACGTATTAGTGAGAGGCAGCACGGTCTTGTGAAGGGGAGGCTGTGTCTCACTAACTTGATAGAGTTTTTCGAAGAGGTCACAAAGATGATTGATGCAGGTAGGGCAGTGGATGTTGTCTATATGGACTTCAGTAAGGCCTTTGACAAGGTCCCTCATGGTAGACTGGTACAAAAGGTGAAGTCACATGGGATCAGGGGTGAGCTGGCAAGGTGGATACAGAACTGGCTAGGTCATAGAAGGCAGAGAGTAGCAATGGAAGGGTGCTTTTCTAATTGGAGGGCTGTGACTGGTGGTGTTCCGCAGGGATCAGTGCTGGGACCTTTGCTGCTCGTAGTATATATAAATGATTTGGAGGAAAATGCAACTGGTCTGATTAGTAAGTTTGCAGACGGCACAAAAGTTGGTGGAATTGCGGATAGCGATGAGGACTGTCAGAGGATACAGCAGGATTTAGATCGTTTGGAGACTTGGGCGGAGAGATGGCAGATGGAGTTTAATCCGGACAAATGTGAGGTAAACATTTTGGAAGGTCTCATGCGGGTAGGGAATATACAGTGAATGGTAGAACCCTCAAGAGTATTGAAAGTCAGAGAGATCTAGGTGTACAGGTCCACAGGTCACTGAAAGGGGCAACACAGGTGGAGAAGGTAGTCAAGAAGGCATACAGCATGCTTGCCTTCATTGGCCGGGGCATTGAGTATAAGAATTGGCAAGTCATGTTGCAGCTGTATAGAACCTTAGTTCGGCCACACTTGGAGTATAGTGTTCAATTCTGGTCGCCACACTACCAGAAGGATGTGGAGGCTTTAGAGAGGGTGCAAAAGAGATTTGCCAGGATGTTGCCTGGTATGGAGGGCATTAGCTATGAGGAGAGTTTGAATATACCCGGTTTGTTCTCACTGGAACAACGGAGGTTGAGGGGTGACCTGATAGAGGTCTACAAAACTATGAGGGGCATAGACAGGGTGGATAGTCAGATACTTTTTCCCAGGATAGAGGGGTCAATTACTAGGGGGCATAGGTTTAAGTTGCGAGGGGCAAGGTTTTGAGGAGATGTACGAGGCAAGTTTTTTACACAGAGGGTAGTGGGTGCCTGGAACTCGCTGCCGGAGGAGGTGGTGGAAGCAGGGACGATAGTGACATTTAAGGAGCATCTTGACAAATACATGAATAGGATGGGAATAGAGGGATACGGACCCAGGAAGTGTGGAAGATTTTAGTTTTGACGGGCAGCATGGTCGGCGCGGGCTTGGAGGGCCGAAGGGCCTGTTCCTGTGCTGTATGTTTCTTTGTTCTTTGTTCTTTGAAAGAGCACTCTAGCTCAACCCACACTCCTGCCCTATCTCCGCAATCCTGTAACCCCACCCAACCTTCACATCCCTGAACACTAAGGGGCAATTTTAGCACGGCCAATGCACTGAACCTGCACATCTTTGGACTGTGGGAGGAAACCCACGAAGACACGGGGAGAACATGCAAACTCCACACAGACAGTTCCCCAAGGTCGGAATTGAACCCGGGTCTCTGGCGCTGTGAGACAGCAGTGCACTAATCACTGAGACCACTAATATCTACCTCGGTAACATTGCCCGACTTCACCCGCATCTCAACAATAAGATGATAAGACAGTGGAGCAGGAGTAGGCCATTTGGGGCTCAGAGCCTGCTCTGCCATTGAATAAGATCATGGCCGCCCTGTTTATGGCCCCCCAAACCCTTGACTTCCTTGTCGGTCAAAGAAAACTGGCTAACTCAACCCTGAGTATATCCAATGGCCCAGCCCCCACTGGGGGAGAGAATTGAACCCGGGTCTCTGGCGCTGTGAGACATGCAGCTATGAGGCGCACATCAAATCTCGTGGTGGAGTGGGCAGGAAGTGTTGATTCAGTCTCATCCAACATGGGTGACAGGCAGCTGACTAAGGTATGAAAAGGAAGGGGAAGGCAGCCCCCACTGACCTGAACATCCAGGAACAGGTCCACCTGCGTCATAATAATGAATTGAAACACATCGAATTGAATCCAGAAATATTGGACTTTAAATAAGACCTGAGTTTCTTTTAAGTGGACACAGAAATCATTGCCTGGGTTGTTGCAGTGATCCTCGAAGAGACAATGGGACCACCCCTGTTACCAGACAAGGTACTTCTAAAAGCATCCATAAGCTAATTGCCATCTCCGGTGGAGACAATGGCTATCTTATCAAGAGATTCTCTGTATTATGCTCAGGTGGATGTTTGTGGATTTGCCTTTCCACGTGGAATATCCAAAGAATGGGCTAAAAGCCCGTTGAAAACTGCCCCTGGTTGTCTGGCTGTGTGTGTGTGTGTGTGTGTGTGTGTGTGTGTGTGTGTGCTCTGTATGGGCAATTGTTGGAAGCTTTGACATAGAAATAAAAGCCAATAAACACCCCTGCAAATACCTTTTTGCAGAAATATCTCTATCTCTTTGACTGTGGAAGTCAGCCAAGTCTGCAAGGACGTAACTAAGAGAGATCTGGGAAGTTTCTATGCCGAACTATTGAACACTAGAATCGCAAAACTGACTACTCACCTACTGAAGTCAGCGTCACTGGAATCTCGAATTGCAGCGGCCACATCACGCAATCGTTTACTCCTCACAAGTCAAGGATGGTTCCACATCCCTTTTTCATACATTTCCTTACCTTGAACTCAGTTCTCCTTTCTAATCTGTACCAATGTTTTTGCAGGCGCTGTACTATTTTCTTGCCGTTAGTAATTAATAAACTCGCTCCAGCTTTCACTCCAGGAAGCCCGGGTTAAATTGACTCTTTTCAAAACAAAACTATTGGGTTGGAGAAAAGGGATCCTTTGTAGATTAAAATCCAGCAACGGAGGGGATTGAATAAAGACCGGGGAGGGGTGGGGGGGAAGAGAGATCTGGGATTGTAACAATTTGGGGGTATCCCAGTTGTACGGTGACAAGTCGAGGGGTCTATCCCGGATCAACTATTTTGTGGAGCCTCACCTGGGGTGGGTGGTGAAACCAGGTGAGTGCCACTGATGTACGGTGGTGAAGCAGAATGTCCTAAATTCCCCTTGACGGTGTGCGGGGCTAAATTTGGTGTGGGGGACAAGATTCCAGCATGTTGGCCTTTTAGTGACCATTGATGAGATGCTCAATCGACCTTTAACTGCGTGTGAAAGTCGAGGGAACATTCCAAACTAATTTCCCAGTGTCGGCATGTTGATTTTTGGCCTCCCGTTAAATCACCCGCCTGCCCACGTGTCCCGCTGTTGGTGGGAACAGAAATTCTACTCTGTGTTTCGGGGAATGAGAAGCCTTCTTATTGGAACACATGAGATCCCGAGGGGACCTCATTGGGTGAATTCCTGGAAGATGCTTCCTCTAGAACTAAAAATAGGGGACACTGTTAAAGAATAATAATAATCTTTATTGTCACAAGTAGCCTTACACCAACACTGCAATGAAGTTACTGTGAAAAGCCCCTAGTCACCACACTCCGGCGCTTGTTCGGGTACACAGAGGGAGAATTCAGAGGGCGGGATTCTCCACTCCCACGCCGAAGTGGCTGCGCCATCGTGAACACCTCGAGGTTCACGACGGCGCGGAATGGCCCCGGTCCCGACCGATTCAGGCCCTGACAATGGGCTAGGATCGGGGCCGCGTCACCTACACGCGCCAGGCCTCGTCGCCCGCGGAAAAGCGGCGCCGCATAGATAACGCGGCCGGCGCCGCATAACGGACGTCATCCGCGCATGCGTGGTTGCCGTCCTCTCTAAGTCCGCCCCACAAGAAGATGGGGGACAGATCTTGCGGGGCCACGGAAGGAAGGAGGTCCTCCTTCAGAGATGCGGGCCACCCCACATTTGAGGTACCCCCCGGTGCAGGATCCCCCCTTGCCCCCCCACATGCCGCCCCCCCAGCGTTCACACACCACCCACGACTGCAGCGACCAGGTGTGGACGGCGCCGAGGGAAAACCGCCGTTTTGGCCTGGCTACTCGGCCCATCCGGGCCTCAGAATAGCGGGGGTGCCGGAGAATCGGCATTTTGGGTGTCTCCGGCCTGCAAAACTCGACCGGGCCGTTCCCGCCGCTTGGGAGAATCGCGGGAGGGCGTCGGACCGGCGTCCCCGGAAGTTTTGGTGGCCCAGGCGATTCTCCCAACCGGCGAGGGAGTGGAGAATCGCGCCCAGAATGTCCAAATTACCAAACAGCACGTCTTTCAGGACTTGTGGGAGGAAACCGGAGCACCCGGTGGAAACCCACGGAGACCCAGGGAGAACGTGCAGACTCCGCACAGAGAGTGACCCAAGCCGGAAATCATAAGACCATAAGACATAGGAGCAGAATTAGGCCACTCGGCCCATCGAGTTTGCTCTGCCGTTCAACCATGGCTGATATTTTCTCATCCCCATTCTCCTGCCTTCTCCCCATGACTCCTGATCCCCTTATTAATCTATCTCTGTCTTAAAGACACTCAGCGATTTGGCCTCCACAGCCTTCTGCGGCAAAGAGTTCCACAGATTCACCACCCTCTGGCTGAAGAAATTCCTCCTCATCTCTGTTTTAAAGGATCGTCCCTTTCATCTGAAATGGCGTCCTCTGGTTCTAGTTTTTCCTACAAGTGGAAATGTCCTTTCCATGTCCACTCTATCCAGGCCTCGTAGTATCCTGTAAGTTTCAATAATACCCCCTCTCATCCTTCTAAACTCCAATGAGTACAGACCCAGAGTCCTCAACCGTCCTTTATTTAACACGTTCTTCATTCCAGGGATCATTCTTGTGAACCTCCTCTGGACCCTTTCCAAGGCCAGCACATCCTTCCTTAGATACGGGGCCCAAAACTGCTCACAATACTCCAAATGGGGTCTGACCACAGTTTCAGAAGTACATCCCTGGTCTTGTATTCTAGCCCTCTCGACATGAATGCTAATATTGCATTTGCCTTCTTAACTGCCGACTGAACCTGCACATTAACCTTAAGAGAATCGTGAACAAGGACTCCCAAGCCCCTTTGTGCTTCTGCTTTCCTAAGCATTTCCCCATTTAGAAAATAGTCTATGCCTAAATTCCTCCTTCCAAAGTGCATAACCTCACACTTTTCCACATTGTATTTCATTTACCACTTCATTGCCCACTCTCCTAGCTTGTCCAAATCCTTCTGCAGCCCCCTTGCTTCCTCAATACTACCTGTCCCTCGACAGATCTTTGTATCATCTGCAAACTTACCAACAGAGCCTTCAGTTACTTATTCCAGACCATTAATGTATATTGTGAAAAGTTGTGGGCCTAACACCGACCCCCGAGGCACACCACTAGTCACCGGCTGCCATCCTGAAAAAGACCCCTTTTCCCCCACTCTCTGCCTTCTGCCAGTCAGCTAATCCTCTATCCATGCCAGGATCTTACGCTTAACACCATGGGATTTTAACTTATTTCACAGTCTCCTATGTGGCACCTTGTCAAAGGCCTTCTGGAAATCTAAATAAATCACGTCCACTGGTTCTCCTTTGTCTAACTTCCTTGTTACCTCCTCAAAGAACTCTAACAGATTTGTCAGACACGACCTCCCTTTGACAAAGCCGTGCTGACTCAGTCCTATTTTACCATGCAATCGAACCTGGGACCCTGGTGCTGTGAAGCAAAGGTGCTAACCACTGTGCGTCCGTCTCCCTGGGTCTCCCTTTTAAGACAGAGAGGAGGAGAATGTTTTTCTCCCGAAGTGACGTGAGTCTGTGGTACTCCCTGGAGAGCCGTGGGGGCTGAGTCACTGAATATATTCAGGACTGAAGTCGCCAGATTGTGACAGATGAGTGAGTGAGGGATTTTACCCAGTGGGTGAAGTATTATGGGGAGGACAGGCAGGAGGAAGGTGGAGTTGAGACCCCAGCCAGATCAGCGGTGATCACGTGGAATGGTGGAGCTGGCTAGAGGGGCCGAATGGCCTCCTCCTGCCCCCATATTCTTCCTATGTCACAAAGTTCTTCATGGCTCATGGTTTGTTCCAGTCGCAATTGTTTCAAAGAGCTGTGGAAGTAGAGCTGGGCACTGATGCGCGTGGTGGGTGTTTACAGTCCAAACACATTGTGCACTTTGGCGGGAAGGATAGAATGGCAAACTATTTAAACGGGGAGAGACAGACTGCAAAATGTTGCGGCACAGAAGGATCCTGGTGTCCGTGAGCATGAATCAGAAAACGTTGGCACGCAGGCAGTTAGGAAGGCATTAGGAATGTTGGCCTTGATTACAGAAGGGATGGAGTATGGCTACAACTGTACAGAGGATTGGAGAGACCACACCTAGAGCAGTGTGAACAGGTAGGGCCTCCTTACTCAAAGACCGATAAATTAACATTGGAAGCAGTTCGCTCGGTCGAATCCTGGACTGACGGGCGGGTTTCTCTGTGAGGAAAGGCGGAGCAGTTTGGACCTATTGGAGTCTCGAAGAATGAGAGGTGATCTTATTGAAACACATAGGATTCTGAGGGAGCTTTCTCCTTGTGGCGGAATCTGGAACTGCGGTGGGGTGGGGGGGGCGGGGGGGGGGACCGTTTGTAGCATTTCTTTGGAATCCTCTATCCCAGAAAGCAGTGGGAGCTGGGTCATTGAATGTATTCTGGGCTAGGTTTAGTCAGATTTTCGATCGACAGAGAGTCGAGGGTTATGGGGGACGGACGGGCAGGAAAGTGGAGTTGAAATTAAAATCGTTTATTGTCACAAGTAGGCTTCAAGTGAAGTTACTGTGAAAAGCCCCTAGTCGCCACATTCCGCGCCTGTTCGGGGAGGCTGGTACGGGAATTGAACTGTGCTGCTGGCCTGCCTTGGTCTGCTTTCAAAGCCAGCGATTTAGCCCTGTGCTAAACAGCCCCGTGCTACCACAATCAGACTAGCCATGATGTTATCGAACGACAGAGTAGGCCCCAGGGAGCTGAATGGCCTCCTCCTGCTCCTAAATCCTATGTCCTATGTTCACCCTCGTTCTAGATTTCTCCAATAGGAAAACATCCTCTCCGCATCTATCCCATCATGCCTCTCAGGATCTGACATGTTTCCATAAGGTCAATTGATTCTTCTAAACGCCAATGGGTGTAGGCCCGAACTGCCCAACCTTTCCTCATTCCAGGAATCAACCAAATGAACCATCTTTGTATGGTTTCCAATGCAAGTCCTAAAATAAGGAGACCAAAACTGTACACAGTGGTCACGATGTGGTCACCTGCATCTCAAAATCCTTATTTGATTATTTCAATGCACCCCTGGGCCAACCCCTCGCATTCTACCCTCTGTAAAACTGGAGACCGTCCAAAACTGTGTTGCCCAGGGCATGGGTCACCCCAAATCAAAAGCACAATATCGCAGATCCTGGAAATCTGAAATCCGAACAGAAAGTGCCTGAAATACTCAGCAGCTCCGGCAGTATGGGCGGCGAGGGATACGGAGTTAATGGGCTGAATTCTCCGCCGGAAGCATTCTCCGTTTTGCCGGCAGCCTGGGGGGGGGGGTCCTGACGGCGTGGGGCTGGCAGTGGGGGGGGGGGTCCCGACGGCGTGGGGCTGGCGGGGTGGGGGGGGGGGTCCCGACGGCGTGGGGCTGGCGGGGTGGGGGTCCCGACGGCGTGGGGCTGGCGGTGGGGGGGGGGGGGGGGGTCCCGACGGCGTGGGGCTGGCCCACAATGGGAAACCCCATTGACCAGCCGGGTAACGGAGAATCCTGACGGCGTGCAGCACCGCGGGACGGAGAAACCCGCCCAATGTTTTGAGTCGAATATGGAACTGAAGGAAAGAACAAAGAACAAAGAAACGTACAGCACAGGAACAGGCCCTTCGGCCCTCCAAGCCCGTGCCGACCATGCTGCCCGACTAAACTACAATCTTCTACACTTCCTGGGTCCATATCCCTCAATTCCCATCCTATTCATATATTTGTCAAGATGCCCCTTAAATGTCACTATCGTCCCTGCTTCCACCACCTCCTCCGGCAGCGAGTTCCAGGCACCCACTACCCTCTGTGTAAAAAACTTGCCTCGTACATCTACTCTAAACCTTGCCCCTCGCACCTTAAACCTATGTCCCCTAGTAATTGACCCCTCTACCCTGGGGAAATGCCTCTGACTATTCACTCTGTCTATGCCCCTCATAATTTTGTAGACCTCTATCAGGTCGCCCCTCAACCTCCGTCGTTCCAGTGAGAACAAACCGAGTTTATTCAACCGCTCCTCATAGCTAATGCCCTCCATACCAGGCAACATTCTGGTAAATCTCTTCTGCACCCTCTCTAAAGCCTCCACATCCTTCTGGTAGTGTGGCGACCAGAATTGAACACTATACTCCAAGTGTGGCCTAACTAAGGTTCTATATAGCTGCAACATGACTTGCCAATTCTTATACTCAATGCCCCGGCCATTGAAGGCAAGCATGCCGTATGCCTTCTTAACTACCTTCTCCACCTGTGTTGCCCCTTTCAGTGACCTGTGGACCTGTACTCCTAGATCTCTTTGACTTTCAATACTCCTGAGGGTTCTACCATTCACTGTATATTCCCTACCTGCATGAGACCTTCCAAAATTCATTACCTCACATTTGTCCGGATTAAACTCCATCTGCCATCTCTCCACCCAAGTCTCCAAACAATCTAAATCCTGCTGTATCCTCTGACAGTCCTCATCGCTATCCGCAATTCCACCAACCTTTGTGTCGTCTGCAAACTTACTAATCAGACCAGTTACATTTTCCTCCAAATCATTTATATATACTACAAACAGCAAAGGTCCCAGCACTGACCCCTGTGGAACACCACTAGTCACAGCCCTCCAATCAGAAAAGCATCCTTCCATTGCTACTCTCTGCCTTCTATGACCTAGCCAGTTCTGTAGAAATGTGGTGGGTTTTCCACTGTTGAAAGTGGAGAAGGGCAGGAAGAGCAAAAGGGAAGGTTTGGGATAGAGGGCGGGAGAGATGGAACGACAAAGATGTTATGGAACATAAAGGAAAGGGAGTGGTCATGGTTAGAATAAAGGTACAAACCAATTGCCACCCCAAGTCCCGCTCGCTCATCATTCTGGGATTCGCTGACCTACACTGGTTCCTGGCTATGTGAAGCTTTGATTTTAAAATTCTTACTCTTGTTTCAAAGCCATCCAGGGCCTTGGCCCTCAACCTCTGTAACCCCTCCCTGCCCTCCAGCCCTCTTCGTCCCTCCAATACTTCCACCATCGGGCCCCAAACTCTGGAAGTACTTTCCTAGCCTCTCCGCCTCTCTCCTCTGTTAAGATGTTCCTTTCAAACCCACCATGTTTTCATTCACCAGCCCTGATATCTCCCCGTGCATCACATTTTCTTCAATGGTGCTCCTTTGAGGTGCCTGGGGCAGATTCACTGTGTGAAAGTCACTCGATAAATTCAAGTTGTTAGTGCAGCTGAACCAACTTCACAAAGCTATCATCTAATCGTTTAGCACTATTGCTGTGCAACAATAGTCCGCCACATTTTGAACATTGCAACAGAAAGTGCTTCATTGGTTGTGCCGCACTTTGAACTGGCCGAAGGTTGTGAAAAGTACAGATTCTTTGCTTTTCAGGATGTGAATTAATCCGAGGTTTCACAGACCGATCCCGCACTTACTTACTCAGCATTTACGTGTTAACATGTTTTATAATTCATGTTACCTGGTCACTTCCTCAGGGTAAGAGATTCCCATCGCCTTTCCACGGTCAGTATCCTGTGCACCCCTGTGTGCAGCCAGTGTGTGTTTGTGCTCATGGGAGATCTGTTCATTTGGTCCATGTAGCATGTTTGCGATAACGGGTCAGGATTTCACAGGTCATTGAACTCCAGAAATGCAACAGTAATCTATCTGCAACATTAACAACACTTTACACTTTGGACCTTAGGTGTTCCCAGCGAGGAATTCTGCGCTTTCCAGAGATATCTTTTACCCCCCAAAATTAACTCTATTTGCAGCCCACCCCACACTTGTCCACTCACCATATTGTCTCCTGTCTTACTATCCCTTTAGAGGAAAATAAATTCTGAAGACTGGGACAGTGTAGTGGGAGCTTTACTCTGTATCTAACCCCGTGCTGTACCTGTCCTGGGAGTGGTTGATGAGGACAGTGTAGAGGGAGCTTTACTCTGTATCTAACTCCGTGCTGTACCTGTCCTGGGTGTGTTTGATGGGGACAGTGTAGAGGGAGCTTTACTCTGTATCTATACCCATGCTGTACCAGTCCTGGGAGTGTTTGATGGGGGCAGTGCAGAGGGAGCTTTACTCTGTATCTAACCCCGTGCTGTACCTGTCCTGGGTGTGTTTGATGGGGGCAGTGTAGAGGGAGCTTTACTCTGTATCTCACCCCGTGCTGTACCTGTCCTGGGAGTGTTTGATGGGGACAGTGTAGGGAGCTTTATTCTGTATCTAACCCCGTGCTGTACCGGTCCTGGGTGTGTTTGATGGGGACAGTGTAGAGGGAGCTTTACTCTGTATCTAACCCCGTGCTGTACCTGTCCTGGGAGTGTTTGATGGTGACAGTGTAGAGGTAGCTTTACTCTGTATCTATACCCATGCTGTACCTGTCCTGGGAGTGTTTGATGGTGACAGTGTAGATGTAGCTTTACTCTGTATCTATACCCAGGCTGTACCTGTCCTGGGAGTGTTTGATGGGGACAGTGTAGTGGGAGATTTACTCTGTATCTAAAGCATGCTGTACCTGGCCTGGGAATGTTTGATGGGGACAGTATAAAGGAAGCTTTACTCTGTATCTAACCCCGTGCTGTACCTGTCCTGGGAGTATTTGATGGGGACAGTGTAGAGGGAGCTTTATTCTGTATCTAACCCCGTGCTGTATCTGTCCTGGGAGTGTTTGATGGGGACAGTGTAGAGGGCGCTTTACTCTATCTAACCCCGTGCTGTACCTGCCCTGGGAGTATTTGATAGGGACAGTGTAGAGGGAGCTTTATTCTGTATCTAACCCCGTACTGTATCGGTCCTGGGAGTGTTTGATGGACACAGTGTCGAGGGAGCTTTACTCTGTATCCATAAGACCATAAGACATAGGAGCGGAAGTAAGGCCATTCGGCCCATCGAGTCCACGCCACCATCCAATCATGGCTGATTTCAACTCCATTTACCCGCTCTCTCTCCATAGCCCTTAATTCCTCGAGAAATCAAGAATTTATCAACTTCTCTCTTAAAGACACTCAACGTCCTGGCCTCCACCGCCCTCTGTGGCAATGAATTCCACAGACCCACCACTCTCTGGCTGAAGAAAATCTGCCTCATCTCTGTTCTAAAGTGACTCCCTTTTATTCTAAGGCTGTGCCCCCGGGTCCTAGTCTCCCCTGCTAATGGAAACAACTTCCCTACATCCACTCTATCTAAGCCATTCATTATCTTGTAAGTTTCTATTAGATCTCCTCTCAACCTCCTAAACTCCAATGAATATAATCCCAGGATCCTCAGACGTTCATCGTATGTTAGGCCTACCATTCCTGGGATCATCCGTGTGAATCTCCGCTGGACCCGCTCCAGTGCCAGTATGTCTTTCCTGAGGTGTGGGGCCCAAAATTGCTCACAGTATTCAAAATGGGGCCTAACTAATGCTTTATAAAGCTTCAGAAGTACATCCCTGCTTTTATATTCCAAGCCTCTTGAGATGAATGACAACATTGCATTTGCTTTCTTAATTACGGACTCAACCTGCAAGTTTACCTTTAGAGAATCCTGGACTAGGACTCCCAAGTCCCTTTGCACTTCAGCATTATGAATTTTGTCACCGTTTAGAAAATAGTCCATGCCTCTATTCTTTTTTCCAAAGTGCAAGACCTCGCACTTGCCCACGTTGAATTTCATCAGCCATTTCTTGGACCACTCTCCTAAACTGTCTAAATCTTTCTGCAGCCTCCCCACCTCCTCCATACTACCTGCCCCTCCACCTATCTTCGTATCATTGGCAAACTTAGCCAGAATGCCCCCAGTCCCGTCATCTAGATCGTTAATATATAAAGAGAACAGCTGTGGCCCCAACACTGAACCCTGCGGGACACCACTCGTCACCGGTTGCCATTCCGAAAAAGAACCTTTTATCCCAACTCTCTGCCTTCTGCCTGACAGCCAACCGTCAATCCATGTTCGTACCTTGCCTCGAATACCATGGGCCCTTATTTTACTCAGCAGTCTCCCGTGAGGCACCTTATCAAAGGCCTTTTGGAAGTCAAGATAGATAACATCCATTGGCTCTCCTTGGTCTAACCTATTTGTTATCTCTTCAAAGAACTCTAACAGGTTTGTCAGGCACGACCTCCCCTTACTAAATCCATGCTGACTTGTCCTAATCTGACCCTGCACTTCCAAGAATTTAGAAATCTCATCCTTAACAATGGATTCTAGAATCTTGCCAACAACCGAGGTTAGGCTAATTGGCCTATAATTTTCCATCTTTTTCCTTGTTCCCTTCTTGAACAGGGGGGTTACAACAGCGATTTTCCAATCCTCTGGGACTTTCCCTGACTCCAGTGACTTTTGATAGATCATAACTAACGCCTCCACTATTTCTTCAGCTATCTCCTTTAGAACTCTAGGATGTAGTCCATCTGGGCCCGTAGATTTATCAATTTTTAGACCTCTTAGTTTCTCTAGCACTTTCTCCTTGGTGATGGCTACCATATTCAACTCTGCCCCCGACTCTCCGGAATTGTTGGGATATTACTCATGTCTTCTACTGTGAAGACTGACGCAAAGTACTTATTTAGTTCCTCAGCTATTTCCTTGTTTCCCATCACAAAATTACCAGCGTCATTTTGGAGCGGCCCAATGTCAACTTTTGCCTCCCGTTTGTTTTTAATGTATTTAAAGAAACTTTTACTATCATTCCTAATGTTACTGGCTAGCCTACCTTAATATTTGATCCTCTCTTTCCTTATTTCTCTCTTTGTTATCCTCTGTTTGTTTTTGTAGCCTTCCCAATCTTCTGACTTCCCACTCCTCTTTGCCACATTATAGGCTTTCTCTTTTGCTTTGATGCATTCCCTAACTTCCTTTGTCAGCCATGGCTGCCTAATCCCCCCTCTGATAACCTTTATTTTCTTTGGGATGAACCTCTGTACTGTGTCCTCAATTACTCCCAGAAACTCCTGCCATTGCTGTTCTACTGTCTTTCCCACTAGGCTCTGCTCCCAGTCGATTTTTGTCAGTTCCTCTCTCATGCCCCTGTAGTTACCTTTATTTAACTGTAACACCTTTACATCTGATTCTACCTTCTTTCTTTCAAATTGGAGCTTGAATTCTATCATATTATGATCACTGCCTCCTAAGTGCTCCCTTACTTTAAGATCTTTAATCAAGTCTGGCTCATTACATAACACTAAGTCCAGAATGGCCTGTTCCCTCGTGGGCTCCATCACAAGCTGTTCCAAAAAGCCCTCCTGTAAACATTCAATGAATTCCCTTTCCTTGGGTCCACTGGCAGCATTATTTACCCAGTCCACCTACATATTGAAGTCCCCTATCATCACTGTGACCTTGCCTTTCTGACATGCACTTTCTATTTCGTGGTGCATTTTGTGCCCCCGGTCCTGGCCACTGTTAGGAGGCCTGTACATAACTCCCATTATGGTTTTTTTGCCTTTGTGGTTCTTCAACTCTACCCACACAGACTCCACATCATCTGACCCTATGTCATTTAGTGCTATTGATTTAATTTCATTCCTAATTAACAAGGCAACCCTGCCCCCTCTGCCCACCTCCCTGTCTTTTCGATAGGTTGTGAATCCCTCGATGTTTAAATGCCAGTCCTGAACCCCCTGCAACCATGTCTCTGTGACCCTACCATATCATACCTGACAGTCACAATCTGGGCCACAAGCTCATCTACCTTGTTCCGCACACTGCGCGCATTTAAATATAGCACCTTTAATTCTCTATTGACTGTCCCTTTTTGTTTTCTTAGTGTGGTGGACCTTGGTTTACTGAGCCTTTCCATACACTGTGTCATATTTTGTGGGATGGGGACTATCGTAACCTCTCCTGAGTTTTGTCTTTTCGTGCTTTTTTGTATTCCTAAGCAGCAACACTCCCCACTGATTACTTCACCTCTTGGTTCCCTGACTTTCCCTTCCCCCCCAATCTTTAGTTTAAAGTCCTATTGACCACCCTATTTATTCTTTTCGCCAGAACACTGGTCCCAGATCGGTTCAGGTGGAGACCATCCCAACGGTATAGGTCCCCCCTGTCCCAAAACTGATGCCAGTGTCCCATGAAAAGGAACCCCTCTTTCCCACACCACTCTTTCAGCCACGTGTTAACTTCCCTGATTCTTGCCTCCCTATGCCAATTTGCACATGCCTCGGGCAGTAATCCGGAGATTATGACCCTTGAGGACCTGTTTTTTAATTTGAATCCTAGCTCTTTATAATCTCTAAACAGGTCCTCTTTCCTAGACATGCCTATGTTGTTGGTACCGACATGGACCACAACAACTGGATCCTCCCCCTCCCTCTCCAGTATCCTTTCAAGCCGGTCAGAGATGTCCCGCACCCTGGCACCGGGCAGGCAACATACCATGCGGGACTCTTTATCCTGCTCACAAAGGATACTATCTATCCCCCTGATAATAGAATCCCCTACAACTACAACTTGCCTATTTACTCCCTCCCCTTGAATGGCCTGCTGAACCATGGTGCCTTGGTCAGCTGACTCATCCTTTCTGCAGCCCTGTTCGCCATCCACACAGGGAGCAAGTGCCTCGTACCTGTTGGACAGAGTCAAGGGCTGAGGCTCCTGAGTTCCTGACTGCTGGTTCCCTTTACCTGCCTGACTTGCAGTCACACCCTGTTGTCCCTGGCCACTGGCAGGATTTAAACTACTTACTCTGACAGGTGTGACTGCCTCCTGAAACACAGTGTCCAGGTAAGTCTCCCCCTCCCGGATGTGCCTCAGTGTTTGAAGCTCAGACTCCAGCTCATCAACTCTGAGCCGGAGCTCTTCGAGCAGCCAACACTTACTGCAGATGTGGTCGCTGGAGCTCGCAATGGGATCTGCCAGCTCCCACATCAAGCAGCTCAAGCACATCACCTGACCAGCCATCACTAATTAATTAATTAGTTTAATTTAAGTTTATGAGTTTAGCTGTGTTTTTTTTTTTAATTTGGGGCAGATTTGCTATCAACCACTCAGATCACAGCTTCCCTCTGACGTCACATTTGGGGGAAAAAACTGGAAAACAGGAAGTTACCATTAGGTTTTTATACTCACAGAGACTGCTCCTCCTCCTCCGAACGGCTCCCGAAATTAGGCCCGAAGAAAGAGAGAGAACAAAACAGTAGCATCCAACCCAATGCTGTGCCTGTCCTGGGAGTGTTTGATGGTGATAGTGTAGAGGGAGCTTTACTCTGTATCTAACCCCGTGCTGTACCTGTCCTGGGAGTGTTTGGTGGGGACAGTGTAGAGGGAGCTTTACTCTGTATCTAACCCCCCGCTGTACCTGCCCTGGGAGTGTTTGGTGGGGACAGTGTAGAGGGAGCTTTACTCTGTATCTAACCCTGTGCTGTACCTGTCCTGGGAGTGGTTGATGGGGACAGTGTAGCGGGAACTTTACTCTGTATCTAACCCTGTGCTGTACCCGTCCTGGGAGTGTTTGATGGGGACAGTGTAGAGGGAGCTTTACTCTGTATCTAACCCCCTGCTGTACCTGCCCTGGGAGTGTTTGATGGGGACAGTGTAGAGGGAGCTTTACTCTGTATCTAACCCCGTGCTGTATCTGTCCTGGGAGTGTTTGATGGGGACAGTGTAGAGGGAGCTTTACTCTGTATCTAACCCCGTGCTGTACCTGTCCTGGGAGTGTTTGATGGGGACAGTGTAGAGGGAGCTTTACTCTGTATCTAACCCCGTGCTGTACCTGCCCTGGGAGTGTTTGATGGGGACAGTGTAGAGGGCGCTTTACTCTGTATCTAACCCTGTGCTGTACCTGTCCTGGGAGAGTTTGATGGGGACAGTGTAGAGGGAGCTTTACTCTGTATCTAACCCCGTGCTGTACCTGTCCTGGGAGTGTTTGATGGGGACAGTGTAGAGGGAGCTTTACTCTGTATCTAACCCCGTGCATTATCTGTCCTGGGAGTGTTTGATGGGGAGTGTGTAGAGGGAGCTTTACTCTGTATCTAACCTGTGCTGTACCTGTCCTGGGAGTGTTTGATGGGGACAGTGTAGAGGGAGCTTTACTCTGTAACTAACCCCGTGCTGTACCTGTCCTGGGAGTGTTTGATGGGGAGTGTGTAGAGGGAGCTTTACTCTGTATCTAACCCGTGCTGTACCTGTCCTGGGAGTGTTTGATGGGGACAGTGTAGAGGGAGCTTTACTCTGTAACTAACCCCGTGCTGTACCTGTCCTGGGAGTGTTTGATGGGGACAGTGTAGAGGGAGCTTTACACTGTAGCTAACCCTGTGCTGTACCCGTCCTGGGAGTGTTTGATGGGGACAGTGTAGAGGGAGCTTTACTCCGTGTCTAACCCCGTGCTGTACCTGTCCTGGGAGTGTTTGATGGGGACAGTGTAGAGGGAGCATAACTCTGTATCTACCCCAGTGCTGTACTTGTCCTGGGAGTGTTTGATGGGAACAGTGGAGAGGGAGCTTTACTCTGTATCTAACACTGTGCTGTACCTGTCCTGGGAGTGTTTGGTGGGGACAGTGCAGAGGGAGCTTTACTCTGTATCTAACCCCGTGCTGTACCAGTCCTGGGAGTGTTTGATGGGGACAGTGTAGAGGGAGCTTTACTCTGTATCTAACCCCGTGCTGTACCAGTCCTGGGAGTGTTTTATGGGGACAGTGTAGAGGGAGCTTTACACTGTAGCTAACCCTGTGCTGTACCCGTCCTGGGAGTGTTTGATGGGGACAGTGTAGAGGGACCTTTACTCCGCGTCTAACCCCGTGCTGTACCTGTCCTGGGAGTGTTTGATGGGGACAGTGTAGAGGGAGCTTTACTCTGTATCTAACCCCGTGCTGTACCTGTCCTGGGAGTGTTTGGTGGGGACAGTGTAGAGGGAGCTTTACTCTGTATCTAACCCCCCGCTGTACCTGCCCTGGGAGTGTTTGGTGGGGACAGTGTAGAGGGAGCTTTACTCTGTATCTAACCCTGTGCTGTACCTGTCCTGGGAGTGGTTGATGGGGACAGTGTAGCGGGAACTTTACTCTGTATCTAACCCTGTGCTGTACCCGTCCTGGGAGTGTTTGATGGGGACAGTGTAGAGGGAGCTTTACTCTGTATCTAACCCCCTGCTGTACCTGCCCTGGGAGTGTTTGATGGGGACAGTGTAGAGGGAGCTTTACTCTGTATCTAACCCCGTGCTGTATCTGTCCTGGGAGTGTTTGATGGGGACAGTGTAGAGGGAGCTTTACTCTGTATCTAACCCCGTGCTGTACCTGTCCTGGGAGTGTTTGATGGGGACAGTGTAGAGGGAGCTTTACTCTGTATCTAACCCCGTGCTGTACCTGCCCTGGGAGTGTTTGATGGGGACAGTGTAGAGGGCGCTTTACTCTGTATCTAACCCTGTGCTGTACCTGTCCTGGGAGAGTTTGATGGGGACAGTGTAGAGGGAGCTTTACTCTGTATCTAACCCCGTGCTGTACCTGTCCTGGGAGTGTTTGATGGGGACAGTGTAGAGGGAGCTTTACTCTGTATCTAACCCCGTGCATTATCTGTCCTGGGAGTGTTTGATGGGGAGTGTGTAGAGGGAGCTTTACTCTGTATCTAACCTGTGCTGTACCTGTCCTGGGAGTGTTTGATGGGGACAGTGTAGAGGGAGCTTTACTCTGTAACTAACCCCGTGCTGTACCTGTCCTGGGAGTGTTTGATGGGGAGTGTGTAGAGGGAGCTTTACTCTGTATCTAACCCGTGCTGTACCTGTCCTGGGAGTGTTTGATGGGGACAGTGTAGAGGGAGCTTTACTCTGTAACTAACCCCGTGCTGTACCTGTCCTGGGAGTGTTTGATGGGGACAGTGTAGAGGGAGCTTTACTCTGTATCTAACCCCGTGCTGTACCAGTCCTGGGAGTGTTTTATGGGGACAGTGTAGAGGGAGCTTTACACTGTAGCTAACCCTGTGCTGTACCCGTCCTGGGAGTGTTTGATGGGGACAGTGTAGAGGGACCTTTACTCCGCGTCTAACCCCGTGCTGTACCTGTCCTGGGAGTGTTTGATGGGGACAGTGTAGAGGGAGCTTTACTCTGTATCTACCCCAGTGCTGTACTTGTCCTGGGAGTGTTTGATGGGAACAGTGGAGAGGGAGATTTACTCTGTATCTAACCCTGTGCTGTACCTGTCCTGGGAGTGTTTGATGGGGACAGTGTAGAGGGAGCTTTACTCTGTATCTAACCCCATGCTGTACCTGTCCTGGGAGTGTTTGATGGGGACAGTGTAGAGGGAGCTTTACTCTGTATCTAACCCTGTGCTGTACCTGTCCTGGGAGTGTTAGATGGGGACAGTGTAGAGGGAGCTTTACTCTGTATCTAACACTGTGCTGTACCTGTCCTGGGAGTGTTTGATGGGGACAGTGCAGAGGGAGCTTTACTCTGTATCTAACCCCGTGCTGTACCTGCCCTGGGAGTGTTTGATGGGGACAGTGTAGAGGGAGCTTTACTCTGTATCCAACCCCGTGCTGTACCTGTCCTGGGAGTGTTTGATGAGGACAGTGTAGAGGGAGCTTTACTCTGTATCTAACACTGTGCTGTACCTGTCCTGGGAGTGTTTGATGGGGAGAGTGTCGAGGGAGCTTCACTCTGTATCTAACCCCGTGCTGTACCTGTCCTGGGAGTGTTTGATGGGGACAGTGTAGAGGGAGCTTTACTCTGTATCTAACCCTGTGCTGTACCTGTCCTGGGAGTGTTTGGTGGGTACAGTGTAGAGGGAGCTTTACTCTGTATCTAACCCCGTGCTGTACCTGCCCTGGGAGTGTTTGATGGGGACAGTGTAGAGGGAGCTTTACTCTGTATCCAACCCCGTGCTGTACCTGTCCTGGGAGTGTTTGATGAGGACAGTGTAGAGGGAGCTTTACTCTGTATCTAACCCCGTGCATTATCTGTCCTGGGAGTGTTTGATGGGGAGTGTGTAGAGGGAGCTTTACTCTGTATCTAACCTGTGCTGTACCTGTCCTGGGAGTGTTTGATGGGGACAGTGTAGAGGGAGCTTTACTCTGTAACTAACCCCGTGCTGTACCTGTCCTGGGAGTGTTTGATGGGGAGTGTGTAGAGGGAGCTTTACTCTGTATCTAACCCGTGCTGTACCTGTCCTGGGAGTGTTTGATGGGGACAGTGTAGAGGGAGCTTTACACTGTAGCTAACCCTGTGCTGTACCCGTCCTGGGAGTGTTTGATGGGGACAGTGTAGAGGGAGCTTTACTCCGTGTCTCACCCCGTGCTGTACCTGTCCTTGGAGTGTTTGATGGGGACAGTGTAGAGGGAGCTTTACTCTGTATCTACCCCAGTGCTGTACTTGTCCTGGGAGTGTTTGATGGGAACAGTGGAGAGGGAGCTTTACTCTGTATCTAACACTGTGCTGTACCTGTCCTGGGAGTGTTTGGTGGGGACAGTGCAGAGGGAGCTTTACTCTGTATCTAACCCCGTGCTGTACCAGTCCTGGGAGTGTTTGATGGGGACAGTGTAGAGGGAGCTTTACTCTGTATCTAACCCCGTGCTGTACCAGTCCTGGGAGTGTTTTATGGGGACAGTGTAGAGGGAGCTTTACACTGTAGCTAACCCTGTGCTGTACCCGTCCTGGGAGTGTTTGATGGGGACAGTGTAGAGGGACCTTTACTCCGCGTCTAACCCCGTGCTGTACCTGTCCTGGGAGTGTTTGATGGGGACAGTGTAGAGGGAGCTTTACTCTGTATCTACCCCAGTGCTGTACTTGTCCTGGGAGTGTTTGATGGGAACAGTGGAGAGGGAGATTTACTCTGTATCTAACCCTGTGCTGTACCTGTCCTGGGAGTGTTTGATGGGGACAGTGTAGAGGGAGCTTTACTCTGTATCTAACCCCATGCTGTACCTGTCCTGGGAGTGTTTGATGGGGACAGTGTAGAGGGAGCTTTACTCTGTATCTAACCCTGTGCTGTACCTGTCCTGGGAGTGTTAGATGGGGACAGTGTAGAGGGAGCTTTACTCTGTATCTAACACTGTGCTGTACCTGTCCTGGGAGTGTTTGATGGGGACAGTGCAGAGGGAGCTTTACTCTGTATCTAACCCCGTGCTGTACCTGCCCTGGGAGTGTTTGATGGGGACAGTGTAGAGGGAGCTTTACTCTGTATCCAACCCCGTGCTGTACCTGTCCTGGGAGTGTTTGATGAGGACAGTGTAGAGGGAGCTTTACTCTGTATCTAACACTGTGCTGTACCTGTCCTGGGAGTGTTTGATGGGGAGAGTGTCGAGGGAGCTTCACTCTGTATCTAACCCCGTGCTGTACCTGTCCTGGGAGTGTTTGATGGGGACAGTGTAGAGGGAGCTTTACTCTGTATCTAACCCTGTGCTGTACCTGTCCTGGGAGTGTTTGGTGGGTACAGTGTAGAGGGAGCTTTACTCTGTATCTAACCCCGTGCTGTACCTGCCCTGGGAGTGTTTGATGGGGACAGTGTCGAGGGAGCTTTACTCTGTATCCAACCCCGTGCTGTACCTGTCCTGGGAGTGTTTGATGAGGACAGTGTAGAGGGAGCTTTACTCTGTATCTAACACTGTGCTGTACCTGTCCTGGGGGTGTTTGATGGGGAGAGTGTCGAGGGAGCTTCACTCTGTATCTAACCCCGTGCTGTACCTGTCCTGGGAGTGTTTGATGGGGACAGTGTAGAGGGAGCTTTACTCTGTATCTAACCCTGTGCTGTACCAGTCCTGGGAGTGTTTGATGGGGACAGTGTAGATGGAGCTTTACTCCGTGTCTAACCCCGTGCTGTACCTGTCCTGGGAGTGTTTGATGGGGACAGTGTAGAGGGAGATTTACTCGGTATCTAACCCCGTGTCGTGTCACAGAATCGTTATGACGCTGAAGGGACCATTTGGTCCATCGTGTCAGTATCGGGTCTCCAGCAATCATCGTGCCTCAGTGCTATTCCCATCCCCTGCACGTTGTTCTATTCATTCTATTCAAATAATCATCTAATTCCGTCTTGACTGCCTCGATTGAACCTGCCTCCACCAGAGTACCGGGCAGCGCATTCCAGACCTGAACCACTCGTTTCTTTAAGATGGATCCAAACGTTTGTGCAGGATTATTTGCAGGATAGTTCCTCAATATGGCTCTGAAACCAACACCATCAAAACAAATGATCATTAACTGATATCTTGCTGTGTAACGGTTGCATTTCCTAAATTACAAAAGTAATTACACTATAAACGTACTTCTTTAGCACAGGGACATCCTGAGATTGTGAAAAGTCCCTTTGACATTGCAAGTCTTTTTCTTTCCAATGTATAGCCTCTGATATGGTGCTTAATCTTAACATAACTCCTCCCAACTCCGTCATCGATGCCAATCTTCAGTCTGCCAGTAGACGGTGCTAAAGTGCCACCTCACCTCTGCTCAGTGCTGCCCCCTATGTGTCCTGTCAGCGACCTGCCATCCTGGAGCAGGTGAGAATCCAACTGAAGCTGGATATTCCAGGCTCGTGCAGATGAGAGGGCCGTTCAGGTGAGAGGGTCATGCAAGTGAGAGGGTCGTGCAAGTGAGAGGGTCGTGTAGGTGAGAGGCTCGTGCAGGTGAGAGGGTCGTGCAGGTGAGAGGGTCGTGCAGGTGAGTGGGTCGTGCAGGTGAGAGGGTCATGCAGGTTAGAGGGTCATGTAGGTGAGAGGGTCATGCAGGTCAGAGAGTCGTGCGGGTGAGAGGATCATGCGGGTGAGGGGGGTGTGCAGGTGAGAAGGTCGTGTGGGTGAGAGGGTCATTCAGGTCAGAGGGTCGTGCAGGTGAGAAGCTCATGCAGGTGAGAGGGTCGTGCAGGTGAGAGGGATGTGCAGGTGAGAGGGTCGTGAAGGTGAGAGGGTCGTGCGGGTGAGAGGGTCGTGCGGGTGAGAGGGTCGTGCAGGTGAGAGGGTTGCACAGGTGAGAGGGCCGTGCAGGTGAGAGGGTCATGCAGGTGAGAGGGTCATGCAGGTTAGAGGGTCATGTAGGTGAGAGGGTCATGCAGGTCAGAGAGTCGTGCGGGTGAGAGGATCATGCGGGTGAGGGGGGTGTGCAGGTGAGAAGGTCGTGTGGGTGAGAGGGTCATTCAGGTCAGAGGGTCGTGCAGGTGAGAAGCTCATGCAGGTGAGAGGGTCGTGCAGGTGAGAGGGATGTGCAGGTGAGAGGGTCGTGAAGGTGAGAGGGTCGTGCGGGTGAGAGGGTCGTGCGGGTGAGAGGGTCGTGCAGGTGAGAGGGTTGCACAGGTGAGAGGGCCGTGCAGGTGAGAGGGTCATGCAGGTGAGAGGGTCATGCAGGTGAGAGGGGCGTGCAGGTGAGAGGGGCGTGCAGGTGAGAGAGGTATGCAGGTGAGAGGTCATTCAGGTGAGGGTCGTGCAGGTGAGAGGGTCGTGCAGGTGAGAGGGACATGCAGGTGAGAGGGTCGTGTAGGTGAGAGGGTCGTGCAGGTGAGATGGTCGTGCGGGTGAGTGGGTCGTGCAGGTGAGAGGGTCGTGCGGGTGAGAGGGTCATGTAGGTGAGAGGGTCATGTAGGTGAGAGGGTCGTGCAGGTGAGAGGGTCGTTCAGGTGAGAGGCTCATGCAAGTGAGAGGGTCGTGCAAGTGAGAGGGTCGTGTAGGTGAGAGGCTCGTGCAGGTGAGAGGGTCGTGCAGGTGAGAGGGTCGTGCACGTGAGTGGGTCATGCAGGTGAGAGGGTCATGCAGGTTAGAGGGTCATGTAGGTGAGAGGGTCATGCAGGTTAGAGGGTCATGTAGGTGAGAGGGTCATGCAGGTCAGAGAGTCGTGCGGGTGAGAGGATCATGCGGGTGAGGGGGGTGTGCAGGTGAGAAGGTCGTGTGGGTGAGAGGGTCGTTCAGGTGAGAGGGTCATGCAAGTGAGAGGGTCGTGCAAGTGAGAGGGTCGTGTAGGTGAGAGGCTCATGCAGGTGAGAGGGTCGTGCAGGTGAGAGGGTCATGCAGGTGAGTGGGTCATGCAGGTGAGAGGGTCATGCAGGTTAGAGGGTCATGTAGGCGAGAGGGT
Source organism: Scyliorhinus torazame (assembly GCF_047496885.1). Classification (NCBI taxonomy): domain Eukaryota; kingdom Metazoa; phylum Chordata; class Chondrichthyes; order Carcharhiniformes; family Scyliorhinidae; genus Scyliorhinus; species Scyliorhinus torazame. The sequence continues at coordinate 13,393,481 of NC_092720.1, forward strand.
CATGCAGGTCAGAGAGTCGTGCGGGTGAGAGGATCATGCGGGTGAGGGGGGTGTGCAGGTGAGAAGGTCGTGTGGGTGAGAGGGTCATTCAGGTCAGAGGATCGTGCAGGTGAGAAGCTCATGCAGGTGAGAGGGTCGTGCAGGTGAGAGGGTTGTGCAGGTGAGAGGGTCGTGCAGGTGAGAGGGTCGTGCGGGTGAGAGGGTCGTGCGGATGAGAGGGTCGTGCAGGTGAGAGGGTTGCACAGGTGAGAGGGCCGTGCAGGTGAGAGGGTCATGCAGGTGAGAGGGTCATGCAGGTGAGAGGGGCGTGCAGGTGAGAGGGGCGTGCAGGTGAGAGAGGTGTGCAGGTGAGAGGTCATTCAGGTGAGGGTCGTGCAGGTGAGAGGATCGTGCAGGTGAGAGGGACATGCAGGTGAGAGGGTCGTGCAGGTGAGAGGGTCGTGCAGGTGAGATGGTTGTGCGGGTGAGTGGGTCGTGCAGGTGAGAGGGTCGTGCGGGTGAGAGGGTCGTGCGGGTGAGAGGGTCATGTAGGTGAGAGGGTCGTGCAGGTGAGAGCGTCGTGCTGGTGAGTGGGTCGTGCAGGTGAGAGGGTCATGTAGGTGAGAGGGTCGTGCAGGTGAGAGGGTCGTGCAGGTGAGAAGGTCGTGCGGGTGAGAGGGTCGTGCAGGTGAGAGGGTCGTGCAGGTGAGATGGTCGTGCGGGTGAGAGGGTCTTGTAGGTGAGAGTGTCATGCAGGTGAGAGGGTCGTGCAGGTGAGTTGGTCGTGCAGGTGAGAGGGTCATGTAGGTGAGAGCGTCATGAAGGTGAGAGCGTCATGAAGGTGAGAGGGTCGTGCAGGTGAGATGGTCGTGCGGGTGAGAGGGTCTTGAGGTGAGAGGGTCGTGCGGGTGAGACGTTCTTGTAGGTGAGTTGGTCATGCAGGTGAGAGGGTCATGTAGGTGAGAGGGTCGTGCAGGTGAGAGGGTCGTGCAGGTGAGAAGGTTGTGCGGGTGAGAGGGTCGTGCAGGTGAGAGGGTCGTGCAGGTGAGATGGTCGTGCGGGTGAGAGGGTCTTGTAGGTGAGAGGGTCATGCAGGTGAGAGGGTCATGCAGGTGAGTTGGTCGTGCAGGTGAGAGGGTCATGTAGGTGAGAGCGTCATGAAGGTGAGAGCGTCATGAAGGTGAGAGGGTCGTGCAGGTGAGATGGTCGTGCGGGTGAGAGGGTCTTGAGGTGAGAGGGTCGTGCGGGTGAGACGGTCTTGTAGGTGAGTTGGTCATGCAGGTGAGAGGGTCATGTAGGTGAGAGCGTCATGAATGTGAGAGGGTCGTGCAGGTGAGATGGCCGTGCAGGTGAGATGGCCGTGCAGGTGAGAGGGTCATGAAGGTGAGAGGGTCGTGCAGGTGAGAGGGTCGTGCAGGTGAGAAGGTTGTGCGGGTGAGAGGGTCGTGCAGGTGAGAGGGTTGTGCAGGTGAGATGGTTGTGCGGGTGAGAGGGTCTTGTAGGTGAGAGGGTCATGCAGGTGAGAGGGTCATGCAGGTGAGTTGATCGTGCAGGTGAGAGGGTCATGTAGGTGAGAGTGTCATGAAGGTGAGAGCGTCATGAAGGTGAGAGGGTCGTGCAGGTGAGATGGTCGTGCGGGTGAGAGGGTCTTGAGGTGAGAGGGTCGTGCGGGTGAGACGGTCTTGTAGGTGAGTTGGTCATGCAGGTGAGAGGGTCATGTAGGTGAGAGCGTCATGAAGGTGAGAGGGTCGTGCAGGTGAGATGGCCGTGCAGGTGAGATGGCCGTGCAGGTGAGAGGGTCATGAAGGTGAGAGGGTCGTGCAGGTGAGTTGGTCATGCAGGTGAGAGGGTCATGTAGGTGAGAGCGTCATGAAGGTGAGAGGGTCGTGCAGGTGAGATGGTCGTGCAGGTGAGAGGATCATGCACGTCAGAGGGTCGTGCGGGTGAGAGGATCGTGTAGGTGAGAGGGTCATGAAGGTGAGAGGGTCGTGCGGGTGAGAGGGTCGTGCAGGTGAGAGGGTCGTGCCGGTGAGATGGTTGCGCGTGTGAGAGGGTCGTGCAGGTGAGAGAGTCATGCGGGTGAGAGGGTCATGTAGGTGAGAGGGTCTTGTAGGTGAGAGGGTCGTGCAGGTGACATGGTCGTACAGGTGAGAGGATCATGCGCGTGAGATGGTCGTGCGGGTGAGAGGGTCATGAAGGTGAGAGGGTCATGCTGGTGAGAGGGCCGTGCAGATGAGAGGGTCGTGCAGGTGAGAGGGTCATGCAGGTGAGAGGGTCATGTAGGTGAGAGGATCGTGTAGGTGAGAGGGTCATGTAGGTGAGAGCGTCATGAAGGTGAGAGGGTCATGAATGTGAGAGGGTCGTGCAGGTGAGATGGTCGTGCGGGTGAGAGGGTTGTGCAGGTGAGAGGGTCATGAAGGTGAGAGGGTCGTGCGGGTGAGAGGGTCATAAAGGTGAGTTGGTCGTGCAGGTGAGAGGGTCATGTAGGTGAGAGCATCATGAAGGTGAGAGGGTCGTGCAGGTGAGATGGTCGTGCAGGTGAGAGGATCATGCGCGTGATCAGGTCGTGCGGGTGAGAGGGTCATGAAGGTGAGAGGGTCGTGCAGGTGAGAGGGCCGTGCAGATGAGAGGGTCGTGCAGGTGAGAGGGTCGTGCAGGTGAGAGGGTCGTGTAGGTGAGAGGATCATGTAGGTGAGAGGGTCGTGCAGTTGAGAGGGGTGTGCAGGTGAGAGGGTCGTGCAGGTGAGAGGGTTGTGCAGGTGAGAGGGTCGTACAGCTGAGAGGGTCGTGCAGGTGAGAGGGTTGTGCAGGTGAGAGGGCCGTACAGCTGAGAGGGTCGTGCAGGTGAGAGGGTTGTGCAGGTGAGAGGGTCGTACAGCTGAGAGTGTCGTGCAGGGGAGAAAGTCGTGTGGGTGAGTGGCTCCTGCTGGTGAAAGGGTCGTGCAGGCGAGAGGGCCGCGTACGTGAGAAGTTTATACAAGTGAGACGGTTATGAGGGTGAGAAGGTCATGCAGGTGAGATGGTCATGTAGATGAGAGGGTTATGCAGGTGAGAGTGTCGTACAGGTGAGAGGGTCATGCAGGTGAGAGGGTCATGCGGGTGAGAGGGTTGTGCAGGTGAGAGGGTCGTGCAGGTGAGAGGGTCGTGCAGGTGAGAGGGTCATGCAGGTGAGAGGGTCGTGCAGGCGAGAGGGTCATGTAGGTGAGAGGATTGTGCAGGTGAGAGGGTCGAGTTTGTGAGAGTGTCATACAGGTGAGAGGATTTTGCAGGTGAGAGGGTCATGCAGGTGAGAGGGTCGTGCAGGTGAGAGGGTCGTGCAGGTGAGAGGGTCGTGCAGGTGAGAGGGTCGTGCAGGTGAGAGGGTCATGTAGGTGAGAGGATCGTGCAGGTGAGAGGGTCGTGTAGGTGAGAGGGTCATACAGGTGAGAGGGTTTTGCAGGTGAGAGGGTCATGCAGGTGAGAGGTTCATGTAGGTGAGAGGGTTATGCAGGTGAGAGGGTCATGAAGGTGAGAGGGTCGTGCGAGTGAGAGGGTCGTGCAGGTGATAGACCCTATCACCCATGATGACCCATGCGGGTGAGAGGGTCATGCAGGTGAGAGGGTCGTGAAGGTGAGAGGGCCGTGCAAGTGATAGGGTCGTGCAGGTGAGAGGTTCATGTAGGTGAGAGGGTCGTGCGGGTGAGAGGGTCGTGCAGGTGAGAGGGTCATGAAGGTGAAAGGGCAGTGCAGGTGAGAGGGTCATGCAGGTGAGAGGGTCATGCAGGTGAGGGTCGTGCAGGTGAGAGGGTCATGCAGGTGAGAGGGTCATGCAGGTGAGAGCGTCCTGCAGGTGAGGGTCGTGCAGGTGAGAGGGTCATGCAGGCGAGAGTGTCGTGCAGGTGAGAGGGAGATGCAGGTGCGAGGGTCATTCAGGTGAGGGTCGTGCAGGTGAGAGGGTCGTGCAGGTGAGATGGTCGTGCAGGTGGGATAATCGTGCAGGTGGGAGGGTCGTGCGGGTGAGAAGGTCATGCAGGTGAGAGGTTCATGTAGGTGATAGGGTCATGCAGGTGGGAGGGTTGCACAGGTGAGAGGGTCACTCAGGTGAGAGTGTTGTGCAGATGGGAGTGTCATGCGGGTGAGAGCGACGTGCAGCTAAGAGTCTCGTGCCGGTGGGAGAGTCGTACAGGTGAGAGGGTCGTTCAGGTTAGAGGGTCGTGCAGGTGAGAGGGGCATGCAGGTGAGAGTGTCATGAAGGTGAGAGGGTCGTGCAGGTGAGAGTGTCGTACAGGTGAGAGGGTCATGCAGGTGAGAGGGTCGTGCAGGTGAGAGGGTCGTGCGGGTGAGAGGGTCGTGCGGGTGAGAGGGTCATGAAGGTGAGAGGATCGTGCAGGTGTGAGTGTCGTACAGGTCAGAGGGTCATGCAGGTGAGAGGGTCGTGCGGGTGAGAGGGTCGTGCATGTGAGAGGGTCGTGCAGGTGAGAGGGTCGTGCGGGTGAGAGTGTCATACAGGTGAGAGGTTCGTGCAGGTGACAGGGGCGTGCAGGTGAGAGTGTCATGAAGATGAGATGGTCGTGCAGGTGAAGGTGTCGTACAGGTGAGAGGGTCATGCAGGTGAGAGGGTCATGCGGGTGAGAGGGTCGTGCAGGTGAGAGGGTCGTGCGGGTGAGAGGGTCATGAAGCTGAGAGGGTCATGTAGGTGAGAGTGTCGTACAGGTGAGAGTGTCATGAAGGTAAGAGGGTCGTGCAGGTGAGAGGGTCGTGCAGGTGAGAGGGTCGTGCAGGTGAGAGGGTCGTGTAGGTGAGAGGGTCGTGCGGGTGAGAGGGTCATGCAGGTGAGAGGCTCGCGCAGGTGAGAGGGTCATGCAGGTGAGAGGGTCGTGCGGGTGAGAGGGTCATGAAAGTGAGAGGGTCGTGCAGGTGAGAGTGTCGTACAGGTGAGAGGGTCATGCAGGTGAGAGGGTTGTGCGGGTGAGAGGGTCGTGCGGGTGAGAGGGTCGTGCGGGTGAGAGGGTCATGAAGGTGAGATGGTCATGCAGGTGGGAGTGTCGTACAGGTCAGAGGGTGATGCAGGTGAGAGGGTCGTGCGGGTGAGAGGGTCATGCAGGTGAGAGGGTCGTGCAGGTGAGAGGGTCGTGCGGGTGAGAGGGTCATACAGTTGAGAGGTTCATGCAGGTGAGAGGGTCATGAAGGTGAGAGGGTCGTGCGGGTGAGAGGGTCGTGCAGGTGAGAGGGTCGTGCCGGTGAGATGGTTGCGCGGGCGAGAGGGTCGTGCAGGTGAGAGAGTCATGCAGGTGAGAGGGTCATGTAGGTGAGAGGGTCTTGTAGGTGAGAGGGTCGTGCAGGTGACATGGTCGTACAGGTGAGAGGATCATTCGCGTGAGAGGATCGTGCGGGTGAGAGTGTCATGAAGGTGAGAGTGTCATGCAGGTGAGAGGGCCGTGCAGATGAGAGGGTTGTGCAGGTGAGAGGGTCATGCAGGTGAGAGGGTCGTGTAGGTGAGAGGATCGTGTAGGTGAGAGGGTCGTGCAGTTGAGAGGGGTGCGCAGGTGAGAGGATCGTGCAGGTGAGAGGGTTGTGCAGGTGAGAGGGCCGTACAGCTGAGAGGGTCGTGCAGGTGAGAAAGTCGTGCGGGTGGGTGGCTCCTGCAGGTGAAAGGGTCGTGCAGGCGAGAGGGCCGTGTAGGTGAGATGTTCATACAGGTGAGACGGTTATGAGCGTGAGAAGGTCATGCAGGTGAGAGGGTCATGTAGGTGAGAGGGTTATGCAGGTGAGAGTGTCGTACAGGTGAGAGGGTCATGCAGGTGAAATGGTCGTGTAGGTCAGAGGGCCGTGCAGGTGAGAGGGTCATGCGGGTGAGAGGGGCGTTCAGGTGAGACGGTCATGTAGGTGAGAGGATCGTGCAGGTGAGAGGATCGTGCAGGTGAGAGGGTTGTGCAGGTGAGAGGGCCGTACAGCTGAGAGGGTCGTGCAGGTGAGAAAGTTGTGCGGGTGGGTGGCTCCTGCAGGTGAAAGGGTCGTGCAGGCGAGAGGGCCGTGTAGGTGAGAAGTTCATACAGGTGAGACGGTTATGAGCGTGAGAAGGTCATGCAGGTGAGAGTGTCGTACAGGTGAGAGGGTCATGCAGGTGAAAGGGTCGTGTAGGTCAGAGGGCCGTGCAGGTGAGAGGGTCATGCGGGTGAGAGGGGCGTTCAGGTGAGAGGGTCATGTAGGTGAGAGGGTTGTGCAGGTGAGAGGGTCGTGCAGGTGAGAGGGTCGTGCAGGTGAGAGTAATGTAGGTGAGAGGATCGTGCAGGTGAGAGGCTCGTGTAGGTGAGAGGGTCATACAGGTGAGAGGGTTTTGCAGGTGAGGGGGTCATGCAGGTGAAAGGGTCATGTGGGTGAGAGGGTTATGCAGGTGAGAGGGTCATGCAGGTGAGAGGGTCGTGCGAGTGAGAGGGTCGTGCAGGTGAGAGGGTCGTGCGGGTGAGAGGGTCATGCAGGTGAGAGCGTCGTGCAGGTGAGAGGGTCGTGCAGGTGAGAGGGTCATGAAGGTGAGAGGGCCGTGCAGGTGATAGGGTCGTGCAGGTGAGAGGGTCATGCAGGTGAGAGCGTCCTGCAGGTGAGGGTCATGCAGGTGAGAGGGTCATGCAGGCGAGAGTGTCGTGCAGGTGAGAGGGAAATGCAGGTGAGAGGGTCATTCAGGTGAGGGTCGTGCAGGTGAGAGGGTCGTGCAGATGAGATGGTCGTGCAGGTGGGATAATCGTGCAGGTGGGAGGGTCGTGCGTGTGAGAAGGTCATGCAGGTGAGAGGTTCGTGTAGGTGATAGGGTCATGCAGGTGGGAGGGTTGCACAGGTGAGAGGGTCGGTCAGGTGAGAGGGTTGTGCAGGTGGGAGGGTCATGCGGGTGAGAGCGACGTGCAGCTCAGAGTCTCGTGCCGGTGAGAGAGTCGTACAGGTGAGAGGGTCGTTCAGGTTAGAGTGTCGTGCAGGTGAGAGGGGCGTGCAGGTGAGAGGGGCATGCAGGTGAGAGGGGCGTGCAGGTGCGAGTGTCATGAAGGTGAGAGGGTCGTGCAGGTGGGAGTGCCGTACAGGTCAGAGGGTCATGCAGGTGAGAGGGTCGTGCGGGTGAGAGGGTCATGCATGTGAGAGGGTCGTGCAGGTGAGAGGGTCGTTCAGGTTAGAGTGTCGTGCAGGTGAGAGGGGCGTGCAGGTGAGAGGGGCATGCAGGTGAGAGGGGCGTGCAGGTGCGAGTGTCATGAAGGTGAGAGGGTCGTGCAGGTGGGAGTGTCGTAAATGTCAGAGGGTCATGCAGGTGAGAGGGTCGTGCGGGTGAGAGGGTCATGCATGTGAGAGGGTCGTGCAGGTGAGAGGGTCGTGCAGGTGAGAGGGTCGTGCAGGTGAGAGAGTCATGAAGGTGAGAGGGCAGTGCAGGTGAGAGGGTCATGCAGGTGAGAGGGTCGTGCAGGTGAGAGGGTCGTGCGGGTGAGAGGGTCATGCAGGTGAGAGGGTCATGAAGGTGAGAGGGTCGTGCGGGTGAGAGGGTCGTGCAGGTGAGAGGGTCGTGCAGGTGATAGGGTCGTGCGGGTGAGAGGGTCATGCAGGTGAGAGCGTCGTGCAGCTGAGAGGGTCGTGCAGGTGAGAGCGTCGTGCAGATGAGGGACATTCAGGTGAGAGTGTCATGTAGGTGAGAGAGCCGTGCAGGTAAGAGGGTCATGTAGGTGATAGGGCCGTGCAGGTGGGAGAACCGTGCAGGTGAGAGGGTCATGTAGGTGAGAGGGTCGTGTAGGTGAGAGGGTCGTGCAGGTAAGAGGGTTGTACAGGTGAGAGGGTTGTGCAGGTGACAGGGTTGTGCAGGTGAGAGGGTCGTGCAGGTGTGAGGGTCATGCAGGTGAGAGGGTCGTGCGGGTGAGAGGCTCGTGCAGGTGAGAGGGTCGTGCAGGTGAGAGGGTCATGAAGGTGAGAGGGCCGTGCAGGTGATAGGGTCGTGCAGGTGAGAGGTTCATGTAGGTGAGAGGGTCGTGCAGGTGAGAGGGTCGTGCAGGTGAGAGGGTCGTGCAGGTGAGAGGGGCATGCAGGTGAGAGTGTCATGAAGGTGAGAGGGTCGTGCAGGTGAGAGTGTCGTACAGGTGAGAGGGTCATGCAGGTGAGAGGGTCGTGCAGGTGAGAGGGTCGTGCGGGTGAGAGGGTCGTGCGGGTGAGAGGGTCATGAAGGTGAGAGGGTCGTGCAGGTGGGAGTGTCGTACAGGTCAGAGGGTCATGCAGGTGAGAGGGTCGTGCGGGTGAGAGGGTCATGCAAGTGAGAGGGTCGTGCAGGTGAGAGGGTCGTGCGGGTGAGAGGGTCGTGCAGGTGAGAGAGTCATGAAGGTGAGAGGGCAGTGCAGGTGAGAGGGCCATACAGGTGAGAGGGTCGTGCAGGTGTGGGTCGTGCAGGTGAGAGGGTCATGCAGGTGAGAGCGTCCTGCAGGTGAGGGTCATGCAGGTGAGAGGGTCATGCAGGCGACAGTGTCGCGCAGGTGAGAGGGAGATGCAGGTGAGAGGGTCGTGCAGGTGAGATGGTCGTGCAGGTGGGATAATCGTGCAGGTGGGAGGGTCGTGCGTGTGAGAAGGTCATGCAGGTGAGAGGTTCGTGTAGGTGATAGGGTCATGCAGGTGGGAGGGTTGCACAGGTGAGAGGGTCGGTCAGGTGAGAGGGTTGTGCAGGTGGGAGGGTCATGCGGGTGAGAGCGACGTGCAGCTCAGAGTCTCGTGCCGGTGAGAGAGTCGTACAGGTGAGAGGGTCGTTCTGGTTAGAGTGTCGTGCAGGTGAGAGGGGCGTGCAGGTGATAGGGTCGTGCGGGTGAGAGGGTCATGCAGGTGAGAGCGTCGTGCAGGTGAGAGGGTCGTGCAGGTGAGAGGGTCATGAAGGTGAGAGGGCCGTGCAGGTGATAGGGTCATGCAGGTGAGAGGGTCATGCAGGTGAGAGCGTCCTGCAGGTGAGGGTCATGCAGGTGAGAGGGTCATGCAGACGAGAGTGTCGTGCAGGTGAGAGGGAGATGCAGGTGAGAGGGTCATTCAGGTGAGGGTCGTGCAGGTGAGAGGGTCGTGCAGATGAGATGGTCGTGCAGGTGGGATAATCGTGCAGGTGGGAGGGTCGTGCGTGTGAGAAGGTCATGCAGGTGAGAGGTTCGTGTAGGTGATAGGGTCATGCAGGTGGGAGGGTTGCACAGGTGAGAGGGTCGGTCAGGTGAGAGGGTTGTGCAGGTGGGAGGGTCATGCGGGTGAGAGCGACGTGCAGCTCAGAGTCTCGTGCCGGTGAGAGAGTCGTACAGGTGAGAGGGTCATTCAGGTTAGAGTGTCGTGCAGGTGAGAGGGGCGTGCAGGTGAGAGGGGCATGCAGATGAGAGGGGCGTGCAGGTGCGAGTGTCATGAAGGTGAGAGGGTCGTGCAGGTGGGAGTGTCGTACAGGTCAGAGGGTCATGCAGGTGAGAGGGTCGTGCGGGTGAGAGGGTCATGCATGTGAGAGGGTCGTGCAGGTGAGAGGGTCGTGCGGGTGAGAGGGTCGTGCAGGTGAGAGAGTCATGAAGGTGAGAGGGCAGTGCAGGTGAGAGGGTCATGCAGGTGAGAGGGTCGTGCAGGTGAGAGGGTCGTGCGGGTGAGAGGGTCATACAGGTGAGAGGTTCATGCAGGTGAGAGGGTCATGAAGGTGAGAGGGTCGTGCGGGTGAGAGGGTCGTGCAGGTGAGAGCGTCGTGCAGGTGAGAGGGTCGTGCAGGTGAGAGGGTCATGAAGGTGAGAGGGCCGTGCAGGTGATAGGGTCGTGCAGGTGAGAGGGTCATGCAGGTGAGAGCGTCCTGCAGGTGAGGGTCATGCAGGTGAGAGGGTCATGCAGGCGAGAGTGTCGTGCAGGTGAGAGGGAGATGCAGGTGAGAGGGTCATTCAGGTGAGGGTCGTGCATGTGAAAGGGTCGTGCAGATGAGATGGTCGTGCAGGTGGGATAATCGTGCAGGTGGGAGGGTCGTGCGTGTGAGAAGGTCATGCAGGTGAGAGGTTCGTGTAGGTGATAGGGTCATGCAGGTGGGAGGGTTGCACAGGTGAGAGGGTCGGTCAGGTGAGAGGGTTGTGCAGGTGGGAGGGTCATGCGGGTGAGAGCGACGTGCAGCTCAGAGTCTCGTGCCGGTGAGAGAGTCGTACAGGTGAGAGGGTCGTTCAGGTTAGAGTGTCGTACAGGTGAGAGGGGCGTGCAGGTGAGAGGGGCATGCAGGTGAGAGGGGCGTGCAGGTGCGAGTGTCATGAAGGTGAGAGGGTCGTGCAGGTGGGAGTGTCGTACAGGTCAGAGGGTCATGCAGGTGAGAGGGTCGTGCGGGTGAGAGGGTCATGCATGTGAGAGGGTCGTGCAGGTGAGAGGGTCGTGCGGGTGAGAGGGTCGTGCAGGTGAGAGAGTCATGAAGGTGAGAGGGCAGTGCAGGTGAGAGGGTCGTGCAGGTGAGAGAGGCGTGCAGGTGAGAGGGGGCGTGCAGGTGACAGAGGCGTGCAGGTAAGAGGGTCATCCAGGTGAGGGTCCTGCAGGTGAGAGGCTCGTGCAGGTGATAGGGTCATGCAGGTGAGAGGGCCGTGCAGGTGGGAGGATCGTGCAGGTGGGAGGTTCACGCAGGTGAGAGAGTCGTGCAGGTGAGAGGGTCGCACAGGTGAGTGGGTCGTGCAGGTGAATGGGTCATGCGGGTGAGAGCCCCGTGCAGGTGAGAGGCTTGTGCCGGTGAGAGGGTCGTACAGGTGAGAGAGTTATGCAGGTGAGAGGGTCATGTGGATGAGAGGGTCATGCGGGTGAGAGGGTCGTGCAGGTGAGAGGGTCATGCAGGTGAGAGGGTCGTGTAGGTGAGAGGATCGTGTAGGTGAGAGGGTCGTGCAGTTGAGAGGGGTGTGCAGGTGAGAGGGCCGTACAGCTGAGAGGGTCGTGCAGGTGAGAAAGTCGTGCGGGTGGGTGGCTCCTGCAGGTGAAAGAGTCGTGCAGGCGAGAGGGCCGTGTAGGTGAGAAGTTCATACAGGTGAGACGGTTATGAGCGTGAGAAGGTCATGCAGGTGAGAGGGTCATGTAGGTGAGAGGGTTGTGCAGGTGAGAGGGTCGTGCAGGTGAGAGGGTCGTGCAGGTGAGAGAGTCATGTAGGTGAGAGGATCGTGCAGGTGAGAGGCTCGTGTAGGTGAGAGGGTCATACAGGTGAGAGGGTTTTGCAGGTGAGGGGGTCATGCAGGTGAGAGGGTCATGTAGGTGAGAGGGTTATGCAGGTGAGAGGGTCATGCAGGTGAGAGGGTCGTGCGAGTGAGAGGGTCGTGCAGGTGATAGGGTCGTGCGGGTGAGAGGGTGATGCAGGTGAGAGGCTCATGCAGGTGAGAGGTTCATGTAGGTGAGAGTGTCGTACAGGTGAGAGGGTCATGCAGGTGAGAGGGTCGTGCAGGTGAGAGGGTCGTGCGGGTGAGAGGGTCGTGCGGGTGAGAGGGTCGTACAGGTGAGAGGGTCGTGCAGGTGGGAGTGTCGTACAGGTCAGAGGGTCATGCAGGTGAGAGGGTCGTGCGGGTGAGTGGGTCGTGCAGGTGAGAGGGCCATACAGGTGAGAGGGTCGTGCAGGTGAGAGGGTCATGCAGGTGAGAGGGCCGTGCCGGTGAGAGAGTCGTGCAGGTGAGAGGGTCGTACAGGTGAGAGGGTCGTGCAGGTGAGAGCGTCGTGCAGATGAGAGGGTCATTCAGGTGAGACGGTCGTGCAGGTGAGAGGGTCGTGCAGGTGAGAGGGTCGTGCCGGTGAGAGGGTCATTCAGGTGAGAGGGTCGCGCAGGTGAGAGGGTCGTTGAGGTGAGAGGGTCATGCAGGTGAGAGGGTCGTGCAGGTGAGGGAGTTGTGCAGGTGATAGGGTCATGCAGGTGAGAGGGTTATGCAGGTGAGAGGGTCGTGCAGGTGAGAGGGTCATGTAGGTGAGAGAGCCGTGTAGGTGAGAGCGTCGTGCAGGTAAGAGGGTTGTACAGGTGAGAGGGTTGTGCAGGTGACAGGGTTGTGGAGGTGAGAGGGTCGTGCAGGTGTGAGGGTCATGCAGGTGAGAGGGTCGTGCGGGTGAGAGGCTCGTGCAGGTGAGAGGGTCATGCAGGTGTGAGGGTCGTGCAGGTGAGAGGTTTGTACAGGTGAGAGGGACATGCAAGTTAGAGGGTTGTACAGGTGAGAGGGTCGTGCAGATGAGAGGGTCATACAGGTGAGAGGGTCGTGCAGGATGAGAGGGCGTGCAGGTGAGAGGGTCGTGCAGGTGAGAGGGTCATGCAGGTGAGAGGGTCGTGCAGGTGAGAGGGTCATGAAGGTGAGTGGGCCGTGCAGGTGAGAGTGTTGTACAGGTGAGAGGGTCATGCTGGTGAGAGGGTCAAGCAGGTGAGCGGGTCATGCAGGTGAGAGGCTCATGCAGGTGAGAGGTTCATGTAGGTGAGAGGGTCATGCAGGTGAGAGGGTCATGCAGGTGAGAGGGTCATGCAGGTAAGAGGCCCATGCAGGTGAGAGGCTCATGCAGGTGAGAGGTTCATGTAGGTGAGAGGGTCATGCAGGTGAGAGGGTCGTGCAGGTGAGAAGGTCGTACAGGTGAGAGGGTCGTGCAGGTGAGAGAGGCGTGCAGGCGAGGGGGGCGTGCAGGTGACAGAGGCGTGCAGGTAAGAGGGTCATCCAGGTGAGGGTCCTGCAGGTGAGAGGCTCGTGCAGGTGATAGGGTCATGCAGGTGAGAGGGTCGTGCAGGTGGGAGGATCGTGCAGGTGGGAGGTTCACGCAGGTGAGAGAGTCGTGCAGGTGAGAGGGTCGCACAGGTGAGTGGGTCGTGCAAGTGAATGGGTCATGCGGGTGAGAGCCCCGTGCAGGTGAGAGGCTTGTGCCGGTGAGAGGGTCGTACAGGTGAGGCAGTTATGCAGGTGAGAGGGTCATGTGGGTGAGAGGGTCATGCGGGTGAGAGCGTCGTGCAGGTAAGAGGGTCGTTCAGGTGAGAGGGTCGTTCAGGTGAGAGGGTCGTTCAGGTGAGAGGGTCGTGCAGTTGAGAGGGTCATGCAGGTGAGAGGGTTGTGCAGGTGAGAGGGTGGTACAGGTGAGAGGGTTGTGCCGGTGAGAGGGTCATGCAGGTGAGTGGGGCGTGCAGGTGAGAGGCTCGTGCAGGTGAGAGGGTCATGCAGGTGAGAGGGTCGTACAGGTGAGAGGGTCGTGCAGGTGAGAGGGTCGTGCAGGTGAGAGGGTCGTGCAGGTGAGAGGGCCGTGCAGATGAGTGGGTCGTGCAGGTGAGAGGGCCATACAGGTGAGAGGGTCGTGCAGGTGAGAGGGTCATGCAGGTGAGAGAGCCGTGCCGGTGAGAGAGTCGTGCAGGTGAGAGGGTCGTACAGGTGAGAGGGTCGTGCAGGTGAGAGGGTCGTGCAGATGAGAGGGTCATTCAGGTGAGACGGTCGTGCAGGTGAGAGGGTCGTGCAGGTGAGAGGGTCGTGCCGGTGAGAGGGTCATTCAGGTGAGAGGGTCGCGCAGGTGAGAGGGTCGTTGAGGTGAGAGGGTCATGCAGGTGAGAGGGTCGTGCAGGTGAGGGAGTTGTGCAGGTGATAGGGTCGTGCAGGTGAGAGGGTTATGCAGGTGAGAGGGTCGTGCAGGTGAGAGGGTCATGTAGGTGAGAGGGCCGTGTAGGTGAGAGGGTCGTGCAGGTAAGAGGGTTGTACAGGTGAGAGGGTTGTGCAGGTGACAGGGTTGTGGAGGTGAGAGGGTCGTGCAGGTGTGAGGATCATGCAGGTGAGAGGGTCGTGCGGCTGAGAGGCTCGTGCAGGTGAGAGGGTCATGCAGGTGTGAGAGTCGTGCAGGTGAGAGATTTGTACAGGTGAGAGGGACATGCAAGTCAGAGGGTTGTACAGGTGAGAGGGTCCTGCAGGTGAGAGGGCCATGCTTGTGAGAGGGTGGTACAGGTGAGAGGGTCGTGCAGATGAGAGGGTCGTACAGGTGAGAGGGTCGTGCAGGATGAGAGGGCGTGCAGGTGAGAGGGTCGTGCAGGTGAGAGGGTCATGCAGGTGAGAGGGTCGTGCAGGTGAGAGGGTCATGAAGGTGAGTGGGTCGTGCAGGTGAGAGGGTTGTACAGGTGAGAGGGTCATGCTGGTGAGAGGGTCAAGCAGGTGAGCGGGTCATGCAGGTGAGAGGCTCATGCAGGTGAGAGGTTCATGTAGGTGAGGGTCATGCAGGTGAGAGGGTCCTGCAGGTGAGAGGGTCATGCAGGTGAGAGGCTCATGCAGGTGAAAGGTTCATGTAGGTGAGACGGTTATGCATGTGAGAGGGTCGTGCAGGTGAGAAGGTCGTACAGGTGAGAGGGTCGTGCAGGTGAGAGAGGCGTGCAGGCAAGGGGGGCGTGCAGGTGACAGAGGCGTGCAGGTAAGAGGGTCATCCAGGTGAGGGTCCTGCAGGTGAGAGGGTCGTGCAGGTGATAGGGTCATGCAGGTGAGAGGGTCGTGCAGGTGGGAGGATCGTGCAGGTGAGAGGGTCATGCAGGCGAGAGTGTCGTGCAGGTGAGAGGGAGATGCAGGTGAGAGGGTCATTCAGGTGAGGGTCGTGCATGTGAAAGGGTCGTGCAGATGAGATGGTCGTGCAGGTGGGATAATCGTGCAGGTGGGAGGGTCGTGCGTGTGAGAAGGTCATGCAGGTGAGAGGTTCGTGTAGGTGATAGGGTCATGCAGGTGGGAGGGTTGCACAGGTGAGAGGGTCGGTCAGGTGAGAGGGTTGTGCAGGTGGGAGGGTCATGCGGGTGAGAGCGACGTGCAGCTCAGAGTCTCGTGCCGGTGAGAGAGTCGTACAGGTGAGAGGGTCGTTCAGGTTAGAGTGTCGTACAGGTGAGAGGGGCGTGCAGGTGAGAGGGGCATGCAGGTGAGAGGGGCGTGCAGGTGCGAGTGTCATGAAGGTGAGAGGGTCGTGCAGGTGGGAGTGTCGTACAGGTCAGAGGGTCATGCAGGTGAGAGGGTCGTGCGGGTGAGAGGGTCATGCATGTGAGAGGGTCGTGCAGGTGAGAGGGTCGTGCGGGTGAGAGGGTCGTGCAGGTGAGAGAGTCATGAAGGTGAGAGGGCAGTGCAGGTGAGAGGGTCGTGCAGGTGAGAGAGGCGTGCAGGTGAGAGGGGGCATGCAGGTGACAGAGGCGTGCAGGTAAGAGGGTCATCCAGGTGAGGGTCCTGCAGGTGAGAGGCTCGTGCAGGTGATAGGGTCATGCAGGTGAGAGGGCCGTGCAGGTGGGAGGATCGTGCAGGTGGGAGGTTCACGCAGGTGAGAGAGTCGTGCAGGTGAGAGGGTCGCACAGGTGAGTGGGTCGTGCAGGTGAATGGGTCATGCGGGTGAGAGCCCCGTGCAGGTGAGAGGCTTGTGCCGGTGAGAGGGTCGTACAGGTGAGAGAGTTATGCAGGTGAGAGGGTCATGTGGATGAGAGGGTCATGCGGGTGAGAGGGTCGTGCAGGTGAGAGGGTCATGCAGGTGAGAGGGTCGTGTAGGTGAGAGGATCGTGTAGGTGAGAGGGTCGTGCAGTTGAGAGGGGTGTGCAGGTGAGAGGGCCGTACAGCTGAGAGGGTCGTGCAGGTGAGAAAGTCGTGCGGGTGGGTGGCTCCTGCAGGTGAAAGGGTCGTGCAGGCGAGAGGGCCGTGTAGGTGAGAAGTTCATACAGGTGAGACGGTTATGAGCGTGAGAAGGTCATGCAGGTGAGAGGGTCATGTAGGTGAGAGGGTTGTGCAGGTGAGAGAGTCATGTAGGTGAGAGGATCGTGCAGGTGAGAGGCTCGTGTAGGTGAGAGGGTCATACAGGTGAGAGGGTTTTGCAGGTGAGGGGGTCATGCAGGTGAGAGGGTCATGTAGGTGAGAGGGTTATGCAGGTGAGAGGGTCATGCAGGTGAGAGGGTCGTGCGAGTGAGAGGGTCGTGCAGGTGATAGGGTCGTGCGGGTGAGAGGGTCATGCAGGTGAGAGGCTCATGCAGGTGAGAGGTTCATGTAGGTGAGAGTGTCGTACAGGTGAGAGGGTCATGCAGGTGAGAGGGTCGTGCAGGTGAGAGGGTCGTGCGGGTGAGAGGGTCGTGCGGGTGAGAGGGTCGTACAGGTGAGAGGGTCGTGCAGGTGGGAGTGTCGTACAGGTCAGAGGGTCATGCAGGTGAGAGGGTCGTGCGGGTGAGTGGGTCGTGCAGGTGAGAGGGCCATACAGGTGAGAGGGTCGTGCAGGTGAGAGGGTCATGCAGGTGAGAGGGCCGTGCCGGTGAGAGAGTCGTGCAGGTGAGAGGGTCGTACAGGTGAGAGGGTCGTGCAGGTGAGAGCGTCGTGCAGATGAGAGGGTCATTCAGGTGAGACGGTCGTGCAGGTGAGAGGGTCGTGCAGGTGAGAGGGTCGTGCCGGTGAGAGGGTCATTCAGGTGAGAGGGTCGCGCAGGTGAGAGGGTCGTTGAGGTGAGAGGGTCATGCAGGTGAGAGGGTCGTGCAGGTGAGGGAGTTGTGCAGGTGATAGGGTCATGCAGGTGAGAGGGTTATGCAGGTGAGAGGGTCGTGCAGGTGAGAGGGTCATGTAGGTGAGAGAGCCGTGTAGGTGAGAGCGTCGTGCAGGTAAGAGGGTTGTACAGGTGAGAGGGTTGTGCAGGTGACAGGGTTGTGGAGGTGAGAGGGTCGTGCAGGTGTGAGGGTCATGCAGGTGAGAGGGTCGTGCGGGTGAGAGGCTCGTGCAGGTGAGAGGGTCATGCAGGTGTGAGGGTCGTGCAGGTGAGAGGTTTGTACAGGTGAGAGGGACATGCAAGTTAGAGGGTTGTACAGGTGAGAGGGTCGTGCAGATGAGAGGGTCATACAGGTGAGAGGGTCGTGCAGGATGAGAGGGCGTGCAGGTGAGAGGGTCGTGCAGGTGAGAGGGTCATGCAGGTGAGAGGGTCGTGCAGGTGAGAGGGTCATGAAGGTGAGTGGGCCGTGCAGGTGAGAGTGTTGTACAGGTGAGAGGGTCATGCTGGTGAGAGGGTCAAGCAGGTGAGCGGGTCATGCAGGTGAGAGGCTCATGCAGGTGAGAGGTTCATGTAGGTGAGAGGGTCATGCAGGTGAGAGGGTCATGCAGGTGAGAGGGTCATGCAGGTAAGAGGCCCATGCAGGTGAGAGGCTCATGCAGGTGAGAGGTTCATGTAGGTGAGAGGGTCATGCAGGTGAGAGGGTCGTGCAGGTGAGAAGGTCGTACAGGTGAGAGGGTCGTGCAGGTGAGAGAGGCGTGCAGGCGAGGGGGGCGTGCAGGTGACAGAGGCGTGCAGGTAAGAGGGTCATCCAGGTGAGGGTCCTGCAGGTGAGAGGCTCGTGCAGGTGATAGGGTCATGCAGGTGAGAGGGTCGTGCAGGTGGGAGGATCGTGCAGGTGGGAGGTTCACGCAGGTGAGAGAGACGTGCAGGTGAGAGGGTCGCACAGGTGAGTGGGTCGTGCAAGTGAATGGGTCATGCGGGTGAGAGCCCCGTGCAGGTGAGAGGCTTGTGCCGGTGAGAGGGTCGTACAGGTGAGGCAGTTATGCAGGTGAGAGGGTCATGTGGGTGAGAGGGTCATGCGGGTGAGAGCGTCGTGCAGGTAAGAGGGTCGTTCAGGTGAGAGGGTCGTTCAGGTGAGAGGGTCGTTCAGGTGAGAGGGTCGTGCAGTTGAGAGGGTCATGCAGGTGAGAGGGTTGTGCAGGTGAGAGGGTGGTACAGGTGAGAGGGTTGTGCCGGTGAGAGGGTCATGCAGGTGAGTGGGGCGTGCAGGTGAGAGGCTCGTGCAGGTGAGAGGGTCATGCAGGTGAGAGGGTCGTACAGGTGAGAGGGTCGTGCAGGTGAGAGGGTCGTGCAGGTGAGAGGGTCGTGCAGGTGAGAGGGTCGTGCAGGTGAGAGGGTCGTGCAGGTGAGAGGGCCGTGCAGATGAGTGGGTCGTGCAGGTGAGAGGGCCATACAGGTGAGAGGGTCGTGCAGGTGAGAGGGTCATGCAGGTGAGAGAGCCGTGCCGGTGAGAGAGTCGTGCAGGTGAGAGGGTCGTACAGGTGAGAGGGTCGTGCAGGTGAGAGGGTCGTGCAGATGAGAGGGTCATTCAGGTGAGACGGTCGTGCAGGTGAGAGGGTCGTGCAGGTGAGAGGGTCGTGCCGGTGAGAGGGTCATTCAGGTGAGAGGGTCGCGCAGGTGAGAGGGTCGTTGAGGTGAGAGGGTCATGCAGGTGAGAGGGTCGTGCAGGTGAGGGAGTTGTGCAGGTGATAGGGTCGTGCAGGTGAGAGGGTTATGCAGGTGAGAGGGTCGTGCAGGTGAGAGGGTCATGTAGGTGAGAGGGCCGTGTAGGTGAGAGGGTCGTGCAGGTAAGAGGGTTGTACAGGTGAGAGGGTTGTGCAGGTGACAGGGTTGTGGAGGTGAGAGGGTCGTGCAGGTGTGAGGGTCATGCAGGTGAGAGGGTCGTGCGGCTGAGAGGCTCGTGCAGGTGAGAGGGTCATGCAGGTGTGAGAGTCGTGCAGGTGAGAGGTTTGTACAGGTGAGAGGGACATGCAAGTCAGAGGGTTGTACAGGTGAGAGGGTCCTGCAGGTGAGAGGGCCATGCTTGTGAGAGGGTGGTACAGGTGAGAGGGTCGTGCAGATGAGAGGGTCGTACAGGTGAGAGGGTCGTGCAGGATGAGAGGGCGTGCAGGTGAGAGGGTCGTGCAGGTGAGAGGGTCATGCAGGTGAGAGGGTCGTGCAGGTGAGAGGGTCATGAAGGTGAGTGGGTCGTGCAGGTGAGAGGGTTGTACAGGTGAGAGGGTCATGCTGGTGAGAGGGTCAAGCAGGTGAGCGGGTCATGCAGGTGAGAGGCTCATGCAGGTGAGAGGTTCATGTAGGTGAGGGTCATGCAGGTGAGAGGGTCCTGCAGGTGAGAGGGTCATGCAGGTGAGAGGCTCATGCAGGTGAGAGGTTCATGTAGGTGAGACGGTTATGCATGTGAGAGGGTCGTGCAGGTGAGAAGGTCGTACAGGTGAGAGGGTCGTGCAGGTGAGAGAGGCGTGCAGGCAAGGGGGGCGTGCAGGTGACAGAGGCGTGCAGGTAAGAGGGTCATCCAGGTGAGGGTCCTGCAGGTGAGAGGGTCGTGCAGGTGATAGGGTCATGCAGGTGAGAGGGTCGTGCAGGTGGGAGGATCGTGCAGGTGGGAGGGTCACGCAGGTGAGAGAGTCGTGTAGGTGAGAGGGTCGTGCAGGTTAGAGGGTCGTACAGGTGAGTGGATCGTGCAGGTGAATGGGTCATGCGGGTGAGAGCCTCGTGCAGGTGAGAGGCTTGTGCCGGTGAGAGGGTCGTACAGGTGAGAGGGTTATGCAGGTGAGAGGGTCATGTGGGTGAGAGGGTCATGCGGGTGAGAGCGTCGTGCAGGTAAGAGGGTCGTTCAGGTGAGAGGGTCGTTGAGGTGAGAGGGTCGTGCAGTTGAGACGATCATGCAGGTGAGAGGGTTGTGCAGGTGAGAGGGTCGTGCAGATGATAGGGTCGTGCAGTTGAGATGGTCGTACAGCTGAGAGGGTCATGCAGGTGAGAGGGTCGTGCAGCTGAGAGGGTTATGCAGGTGAGAGGGTGATGCAGGTGAGAGGGTCGTTCCGGTGAGAGGGTTATGCAGGTGAGAGGGTCGTGCAGGTGAGAGGGTCGTGCAGGTGAGAGGGTCATGCAGGTGAGAGGGCCATGCAGGTGAGAGGATTTTGCAGGTGAGAAGGTCGTGCCGGTGAGAGGGTCGTGCAGGTGGGAGGGGCTTGCAGGTGAGAGGGTCATGCAGGTGAGAGGGGCGTGCAGGTGAGAGGGTCGTGCAGGTGAGAGGGTCATTCAGTTGAGAGGGTCGTGCAGGTGAGTGGGTGATGCAGGTGAGAGGGCCGTGCCGGTGAGAGGGTCATGCAGGTGAGAGGGGCGTGCCGGTGAGAGGCTCGTGCAGGTGTGAGGGTCATGCAGGTGAGTGGGGTGTGCAGGTGAGAGGCTCGTGCAGGTGAGAGGGTCATGCAGGTGAGAGGGTCGTACAGGTGAGAGGGTCATGCAGGTGAGAGGGTCGTGCAGGTGAGAGGGTCGTGCTGGTGAGAGGGTCGTGCAGGTAAGAGGGTCGTGCAGGTGAGAGGGTCGTTCAGGTGAGAGGGTCGTACAGGTGAGAGGGTCGTGCAGATGAGAGGGTGATTCAGGTGAGAGGGTCGTGCAGGTGAGAGGGTTGTGCAGGTGAGAGAGTCATGCAGGTGAGAGGGTCATTCAGTTGAGAGGGTCATGCAGGTGAGAGGGACGTGCGGGTGAGAGGGTCGTGCAGGTGAGAGGGTCGTGCAGGTGAGAGGGTCATTCAGGTGAGAGGGTCGTCCAGGTGAGAGGGTCGTGCAGGTGAGAGGGTCGTGCAGGTGAGAGGGTCGTGCAGGTTAGAGGGTCATTCAGGTGAGAGGGTCACGCAGGTGAGTGTCGTTGAGGTGAGAGGGTCGTGCAGGTGAGATGGTCGTGCAGGTGAGGGAGTCGTGCAGGTGATAGGGTCGTGCAGGTGAGAGGGTTGTGCAGGTGAGAGGGTCGTGCAGGTGAGAGGGTCATGCACGTGAGAGGGTCGTGCACGTGAGAGGGTCATGTAGGAGAGAGGGTCGTGCAGGTGTGATGGTCGTACAGGTGAGAGGTTCATTTAGGTGAGAGGGTCATTCAGGTGAGAGGGTCGTGCAGGTGAGAGGGTCGTTGAGGTGAGAGGGTCGTTGAGGTGAGAGGGTCATGCAGGTGAGAGCGTCGTGCAGGTGAGAGGGTCGTGCACGTGAAAGGGTCATTTCGGTGAGAGGGTCGTGCAGGTGAGAGTGTCGTACAGGTGAGATAGTCATGTAGGTGAGAGGGTCGTACATGTGAGAGGGTCATGCAGGTGAGAGGGTCGTGCAGGTGAGAGGGTCGTACAGGTGAGAGGGTCATGTAGGTGAGAGGGTCGTGCATGTGAGAGGGTCATGTAGGTGAGAGGGTCGTGCAGGTGAGAGGGTCGTACAGGTGAGAGGGTCATGTAGGTGAGAGGGTCGTGCAGGTGAGAGGGTCATGTAGGTGAGAGGGTCGCGCATGTGAGAGGGTCATGTAGGTGAGAGGGTCGTGCAGGTGAGAGGGTCGTACAGGTGAGAGGGTCATGTAGGTGAGAGGGTCGTGCAGGTGAGAGGGTCATGTAGGTGAGAGGGTCGTGCAGGTGAGAGGGTCGTGCATGTGAGAGGGTCGTGCAGGTGAGAGGGTCATTCAGGTGAGAGGGTCGTGCAGGTGAGAGGGTCGTGCAGGTGAGAGGGTCGTGCAGGTGAGAGGGTCGTGCAGGTGAGAGGGTCGTGCAGGTAACATTGCCTCACAGGTGGGAGTTTTTGTATTGATTAAAACTTCCCTCTGACCCGACACTTCTCTGTGAGGAATGTCCTGGGAACCTGGCAAATGTTTCCCCTTCTATCCCAGTGTTATTGAGACCAGGGACTGGATTCTCTGATGTTGGGGCTCTGTCCGGAGGGCCCGTGGCATTTTGCGTGGGAAATATCAGCACCGATCCTCCGACCGGTGAGGGGATTGCAACCCTGCCACGTAAAGTGCCAAGTCTCACCGATATAAACGGCCAGAGAATTGCCGGATCCGTGGCCGCGCATGCGGTTAGGCCGCCCAGCATGGTGCCGACCATACGCAGACCTGACCGCAGCACGGCACCCCCTGACTGTGGCGGCGCTGGACACAGTCGCCGGGTCCCCGACCACTGAGACGGCGCGGGACGGCAACTCGGCCCATCGGGGGCGGAGCCTTCAGGTGACACCCTGATGCCGTCCCAAAGGTTAGGAGGGGTTATTGGGTTACGGGGATTGGGTGGATGTGACGGTTTAAGTGGGTCGGTGCAGACTCGATGGGCCGAATGGCCTCCTTCTGCACTGTATGTTCTATATCAGGGCAGGTCACCAAAAGGGGGAGAGGTTTAGGGAGGGAATGCCTGAGCTTAGCGTGCTGCCAATCAAGATGTAGCCAGCAATCAGGGAACGATTAAAATTGGGGTGGCATCGAAGCAGGGCAAAGATGTCAGAGTGAGGGGCAAGAATGTGATGATTGACTCCTTCCTCCTGAGGTGGGTGAAGAGAATTCCGCGGATGTGAATCAGACAAATGAAACCTCAGTGTTTCTCCTTCCCCGATTTATAGGAATTCAGATTTATGCTCAGTGATATGATTTACTGGAAATGCGAACTTTCAGTTTCTATCCAACTGGCTGACTCCATCTTTTAACCTGACCTCAGGCTGTGTGCAACAATGGAAGATTTTAAAACATAGAAACAAGTGGGAAGATTTATGGCATGTTTATGATCCCAAAGTTTGGCAGTGCCAAACACAAAGAGCCGTCTAAACTAATCCCACTTGCCAGCCCGTTGTCTGGGGTGCTGTGTGCTCAGGCATTTTAATTACAAATCCAGATACTTTTTAAATTAGTTGAGGGTTTGTGCCACTGTTGCCCTGCCAGGCTGTGAGCTCCAGACACCCACCACTCTCTGAGTGAAAACATTTCTCCTAATTTCCCAGCCAATCTTCCCATCAATGACTTTAAATACATGCCCCCTGGTGATATCTGCAAAAGGAAATGACCTATTTACTCTCTCTCGGACTTTCATAATTTTATACAACTTAATTCAATCTTCCTTTGGCCTCCGTTGCTCAAAAGAAAATAACCCTTTCAACCAATTCAGCCTTTTCTCATCGCTAAACTTTTCCATTCCTAGTTGCATCTTTGTAAACGTTCTCTGTGTAATCTCCCCAGTGTGATGGGCAGCACGGTAGCATTGTGGTTAGCACAATTGTTTCACAGCTCCAGGGTCCCAGGTTCGATTCCAGCTTGGGTCACTGTCTGTGGGAAGAGTCTGCACATCCTCCCCGTGTGTGCGTGGGTTTCCTCCGGGTGCTCCGGTTTCCTCCCACAGTCCAAAGATGTGCAGGTTAGGTGGATTGGCCATGATAAATTGCCCTTAGTGTCCAAAATTGCCCTTCGTGTTGGGTGGGGTTACTGGGTTATGGGGATAGGGTGGAGGTGCTGAACGTGGGTAGGGTGCTCTTTCCAAGAGCCGGTGCTGACTCGATGGGCCGAATGGCCTCCTTCTGCACTGTAAATTCTATGATCTATGATCACATCCTTCCTGCATTTCGGTGACCAGAACTATATCTGGTTGATTGTATTTTTGTGTGAGTTTGTAAAACTACGAGAGGATTTGAATACAAACTAGTACAGGAGGAGGCTATTCAGCCCGTCGAGCCTGTTGCACCAATCAATAAGGTTGTCAGGGATCTGTGGCAGGGAGTTTCCAGTCCTGGTTCTGTCAGGCGGGCAAGGCGAACGAGAGCTATCATGAGAAGGCCAAAATCATGAGAAGGCCAGCCGCGATCGTCCCCTCTCCTGTCAGTGGTGGGCCATGTTTCCCACTGTTCAACGCTGGCAACCTCATTATGATACATTTGCATATGATTCTTTTATTCGTTCATGGAACATGGCGGCGCCGGCTGTGCCAGCATCTATTGCCCATCCCTAATTGCCCTTGAGGGGGAAGTTAAGAGTCAAAAACATTGCTGTGGGTCTGGAGTCACGTGTAGGCCAGACCGGGTAAGGACGGCAGATTTCCTTCCCTAAAGGACATTAGAGAACCAAGGGCACGATTCTGTGAAAACCGGCGGGGCGGGCAACTGCGGTGCGAAGGAATGGCATGAACCACCCCGGCGTCAGGCCGTCCCGTTTGGGCCACGCCGGCCAGCGAGGGAGGGCTCAGCGCCGAAGGGCCTCTGCCGGACGGGGCAAGTCGGCGCATGCGCGGGAGCGCCAGCGTGTGCTGGTGTCATCCCAGCGCATGCGCAGGGGGGGTTCATCTCCGCGTCAGCCATCGCGGACTGTTACAGCGGCCGACGCGGAATAGAGTGCCCCCACGGCGCAGGCCCGCTCGCGGATCGGTGGGCCCCGATCGCGGGCCAGGCCACCGTGGGGGCAACCCCCGGGGCCAGATCCCCCCCCGCCCCGCGCCCCCCCGAGGCCGCCCTCAGAGCCAGGTCCCGCTGGTTAGTACCTGTCGTAACATACGCCGGCGGGACCGTCCGAAAACGAGTGGCCACTCGGCCCATTGCAGGCCGGAGAATCGCCGGAAGGGGGGCGGGGCGCTGCCAGTGACCTGGCGGGGGGTCGGAGAATCCCGCCCCATATCTTTCAGGATTTGTGGGAGGAAACCCGCGCAGACACGGAGAGAACGTGCAGACTCCGCACAGACAGTGACCCAGCGGGGAATCGAACCTGGGACCCTGGCGCTGTGAAGCAACTGTGCTAGGCACTGTGCTGCCGTACCGCTCAAACCTTCTTGGGTAGAGAATTCCAATAATTCACACCTTTTGAGTGCAGAAACTTCTCTTCATCTCCGTTCCAAATGATCGTTCTGCTCATCCTGCACCCCGTGTTCTCGATTCCCCGACGAGAAGGAACAACCTCTCAGTATCTGCCCTATCAAAAACCCCGACAGAATTCTGTAGGGTTCAATGGAATTGCCTCTCATTCTTGAAAACGCCAGAGAATAAAAAAACAATTTGTTCAGCCTCTTATCAAAGGATAACCTCCCCATCCCAGGGACTATCCTAGTGAACCTTTGCTGTACCATCTCCAATGCAAGTACATCCTTCCTTAAATGTGGAGACCAAATCCAAGACAAGGTTGAAGCATTTATAACCATCCCCATCCTTCAGCCAATCTGATTCACTCCACGTGATATCAAGAAATCATAGAATCATAGAATTTACAGTGCAGAAGGAGGCCATTCGGCCCATCGAGTCTGCACCGGCCCTTACAAAGAGCACCCCCACTGAAGCCCACGATTCTACACTATCCCTGTAAGCCAGTAACCCCCACTTAACCTTTTTGGACACTAAGGGCAATTTATCATGGCCAATCCACCTAACCTGCACATCTTTGGACCGTGGGGGGAAACCGGAGCACCCGGAGGAAATCTACTCAGACACGGGGAGAAAGCGCAAACCCCGCACAGAAGTGACCCAGCCGGGAATCGAACCTGGGACACTGGAGCTGTGAAGCAACTTGTGCTAACCACTGTGCTACTGTGCTGCCCTATGTTCGGATTATGATCAAACCTTCAGAGCCTCCCAAGAAAGGAAGAAAAAGAAAAAGGAAAGGAAGGCTGGAACTAGCGGAATGAACCCAGAGGATAACGAGGGGTCAGGAACCAACCCAGGCTCCGTATTTCCCTGGCAGATGCTAAGCAACCAGCAATGAAGAGAAGGACAGGTCACTCAATCAAAGAACAATAAAAAGTACAGCACAGGAACAGGCCCTTCGCTCCTCCAAGCCTGCGCCGACCATGCTGCCCGTCTAAACTAAAACTAAATCAACCAAACTGGTGACCCACCCCCCAGGGGAACAACAGGACATCCACCAAGCACAGGACCCGTCTCATCCCCAGGCTCCCGTGCACCGGAGAAGCAAAATTCAACCTCCCAGGATGCCCCCGACAAACACCCTCACGAAGGGACGTCCCAAGCCCCCAGGGGAAACAGGACACTCACCACAGCACCGGATCTGGTCTAATCCAGCACATCCCGACTCACAGGAAACTACAATTCTAACTCGGACATTACCACTTCACCAGTTGACTCTTGCTCATCAGCAGAATGATGGAAGGTTTTTTAAAAAATATATATTTATTCAAATTTGTCAACAGATTTTCAACAACCCCCCCCCCCCCAACAAAAAAAAAGAAACAAGAACACAACAATCAAAAATTATACAAAAATTATACATTGGATTTCCCCCAAATACAATAACCCCCCATATGACATTTCAAAGCACCAATAGGGAAGCCCCCCCCACCCACCCAAACGCCCCCCAAAAGAACCCCCCGCCCCCGCCCCCCCCGCCCCTGGGCTGCTGCTACTGCTGACCTCCTCCTAACGTTCTGCGAGATAGTCGAGGAAAGGTTGCCACCGCCCGAGGAACCCCTGCACAGACCCTCGCAAGGCAAACTTTATCCTCTCCAGCTTGATGAACCCAGCCATGTCATTGATCCAAGCTTCCACAGTAGGGGGCTTCGCGTCTTTCCATAATAGCAAAATCCTCCGCCGGGCTACCAGGGATGCAAAGGCCAGAATACCGGCCTCTTTCGCCTCCTGCACTCCCAGCTCGTCCGATACCCCAAATAATGCCAACCCCTCACTCGGCTTGACCCGGGCTTTCACCACCTTGGACATAGTCCTCGCAAAACCCCTCCAAAACCCATCCAGTGCCGTTCACGACCAGTACATGTGGACGTGATTTGCCGGGCTTCCCGACCACCTCCCACATCTGTCCTCCACCCCAAAGAACCTACTCAACCTCGCCCCTGTCATATGCGCTCTGTGAATAACTTTGAACTGTATCAGGCTGAGCCTGGCGCAAGAGGAGGAAGAATTAACCCTACTCAGGGCATCAGCCCACAGACCCTCATCTATCTCCTCCTCCAGCTCCTCCTCCCACTTGCCCTTTAACTCCTCCATCGAGGCCTCCTCCTCTTCCTTCAGCTCCTGGTAAATCGCCGAAACTTTGCCTTCTCCAACCCATACACCCGAAGTCACCCTGTCCTGAGTCCCCTGTGCCGGGAGCAGCGGGAATTCCCTCATCTGCCGCCTCACAAACGCCCTCACTTGCATGTACCTGAAAGCGTTTCCCGGGGGTAACCCAAACTTAAGCGCCAGCCCCCCCCTCCTGTCCCTGCTACGCTCCAGAAACACTCTCTTCACCCTCGGGGTCTTATTCGCCCACACAAAACCCATGATGCTCCTACTTACCCGTTTGAAAAAGGCCTTGAGGATCATAATGGGAAGACACTGGAACACAAAGAGAAACCTCGGGAAGACCGTCATTTTGACCGACTGCACCCTATCCGCTAGTGAGTGGCAGCATATCCCATCTTTTAAAATCCTCCTCCATCTGCTCCACCAACCGCGTCAAATTGAGTTTGTGCAGGGCCCCCCAACTCCTAGCTACTTGGATCCCTCGGTACCGAAAGCTCCTTTCCGCCCTCTTCAGCGGTAGCTCGTCTATGCCCCTTCCCTGGTGCCCTGAATGCACCACAAAGAGCTCACTCTTCCCTACGTCGAGGTTATACCCCGAAAAGTCCCCAAACTCCCTTAGTGAAAAGTCCCAAACTCCCTTAGGAATGATGGAAGGTTTTGTCGTCATGCTATCAAGCGGCACTTACTCAGCAATAACCTGCTCAGTGAAGCTCAGTTTGGGTTCCGCCAGGGTCACTCAGCTCCTGACCTCATTACAGCCTTGGTTCAAACCTGGACAAAAGAGCTGAACTCAAGAGGTGAGGTGAGAGTGACTACGCTTGACATCGAGGCAGCATTTGACCGAGTGTGGCATCAAGGAGCCCGAGCAAAACTGGAGTCAATGGGAATCAGGGGAAAATTCTCCACCGTTTGGAGTCATACCCGGCACAGAGGAAGATGGTTTTGGTTGTTCGAGGTCGGTAGCCTTGTATGCTATGGTGTTTTAGGTCATCTAAACTCTTCTTAAATGTTGTGAGGGTCCTTCTCCCCCTCCCCCCGCCTACAGATTCCCACCACCCTATGGGTAAAATGTTTTCCCCTCAAATGCCCTCTGGGTGTAGCTTCAGCACCTCGCCAACACCTTCTCAAGGGGCAATTCGGGATGGCCAATAAACACTGGCCTGGCCAGCGATGCCCATACCCCATGGACAAATATTTTTTTTTAAAAGTTGTCGGGCTGGAGAAAGTTAGTGAGGTGGAGAGGGTCGAGGTCACGGGGGCGATAGACAGACAAAGCGGGGGACGTTTGAACCTGAGATTTTGGAGGAACTGTGTAACTTCAACATGGTCAGTAAAATAATTGGGTCCTCAAATCCCAGTGGGGCACCTGCGGAATGTTTGAGGTTGATTGGCCGGTGTTGAATTCAATAGTAATATTTTACCGCGTGTGCTGAGGTCTGAAATGCCAACTCCTGGTCCAAGGCCCCACTGATAAACTGCTTAAACAGCCCAACTCACAGCGAAACTGAAAGGGGAGGTTTGTTTTTCTCCGGCTAGAAAATCAAAAGGAATTTTTTTTTTTACACAGTTCGCTATAACTCCTCCTCCGGATTCTGCTGCTCAACAAAAACTCCTCTCCCCAACTCAAAACATTTGCCTTAAACTTACAGCGAGTGTCATTCACGATGGGGACCAGCAGCAATTCGATTACTGCCCAGAGATTGGGCTTTGCCCTGAGCTCTGTCCTCCTGCTACAGTGTGTGTGCATGACCCTGACCTTCTTGTACTTTCACAGCGAGTTAAAACAGGTAGGCTGCAGACAAGTTTATATTCCTCCCTCTCTGCCGGGTTCAGTTCAAAATTGGTGGGTGGGGGGCAATTCAGCTGGGCGTCTATTTAATCTCAGTTTCATGAATTGCAGTGCACAAATACAAACATTGTTGTAGTTTTATTGCACGAGTGATTCAGATTCTAAATGCAAAAGCAAAATAATAATTGTGCACAGGCTTTGCCAATGCAAACTGAACCAAAGAAAACATTTTGCAAACTTCATGAGAAAATGGGAAACTGTGATTGAGACTGGAATGTGTGATTGTAACTCTGCCTTTGCATGGCAATTAAACATCCCTCTGTACATTTCAGACGTTGTGCCGGGCATTTAAGGGGTTAAACAAAACTCAGACAAAGTTGTTGACTCTGAGCCACAAATGGCCCAGTTCCCCGCCCTTCTGCTTTGAAAGAAAAACAAGCCCATCGCCAAAATGTCGCATGAAATGAAAATCGCTTATTGTCACAGTAGGCTTCAAATGAAGTTACTGTGAAAAGCCCCTAGTCGCCACATTCCGGCGCCTGTTCGGGGAGGCTGGTACGGGAATTGAACCGTGCTGCTGGCCTGCCTTGGTTTGCTTTCAATTTAGCCCTGTGCTAAACCAGCCACAAGGTCACATTGTTACTTGAAAAGTGGCCAACTATTTTTCAAACAAAACACAGCAGGCAGGGCAATTTTTAAAATACCATTTTGCTCTGGTTGATCCAGTTTTCGAACAACAAAACAAATTGATTCTCAGGGCATCAGAGCACACTGCCAGTTTAATACCAGTGAGGAGGAGCTGCTTGTTTTTTTGGAAGCCTGTGAATAGATTTTACCTGCAGTCAGGGACATCTCTTTCTGTTGGATTAAGTTTTGTTTTGAATGTTTAAGTGGAGGTAGGCTCTGTGCCAGGTAGGCTCTGTGCCAGGTAGGCTCTCGACCAGGTAAGCTCTGGGCCAGGTAAGCTCTGGGCCAGGTAAGCTCTGGGCCAGGTAAGCTCTGAGCCAGGTAAGCTCTGGGCCAGGTAAGCTCTGGGCCAGGTAAGCTCTTGGGCTAGGTGCTTTGTCTACTGTTAACTTGCTTGTGCAACATCTCACGAAGGAGGGTGCAAGTGTCAACAGCTCTTGATGCCAGGTGGAGAACTG
Source organism: Scyliorhinus torazame (assembly GCF_047496885.1). Taxonomy (NCBI): domain Eukaryota; kingdom Metazoa; phylum Chordata; class Chondrichthyes; order Carcharhiniformes; family Scyliorhinidae; genus Scyliorhinus; species Scyliorhinus torazame. Next base: position 13,422,823 of record NC_092720.1, read on the forward strand.
CCGATCACACCTTTCAGCACCTCTGCCAAGCTCTGAACCAAGGAAGTACCGAGCCAGCCAACTGGCGCACAGTAAGATCCCACAAGCAGCGTTGGAGTAAGGGTCAGATAATATTCTGTTCTTGTGAGGTCTCATGAGGGATAAATATTGGCCAACATTTGAGTTTGATAAGGTTCCCCATGGTCGGCTCATGAAGAAAGTAAGGAGGTGTGGGATAGAGGGAAATTTGGCCAATTGGATAAGTACCTGGCTATCACATAGAACACAGAGGGTGGTGGTGGATGGAAAATGTTCAGACTGGAGACCAGTTACCAGCGGTGTACCACAGGGATCAGTGCTGGGTCCTCTGCTATTTGTGATTTTTATCAATGACTTGGAGGAGGGGGCTGAAGGGTGGGTCAGTAAATTTGCTGATGACACCAAGATTGGTGGAGTAGTGGATGAGGTGGAGGGCTGTTGTAGGCTGCAAAGAGACATTGATAGGAAAAAAGAGCTGGGCCGAAAAATGGCAGATGGAGTTTAACCCTGATAAGTGAGAGGTGATTCATTTTGGAAGGAAAAATTTGAATGCGGATTACAGGGTCAACGGCAGGGTTCTGAGGAATGTGGAGGAACAGAGAGATCTTGGGGTTCATGTCCAGAGATCTCTGAAGGTTGCCACTCAAGTGGATAGAGCCGTGAAGAAGGCCTAGAGTGTGTTAGCGTTTATTAACAGGGGGCTTGAGTTTAAGAGCCGTGGGGTTATGCTGCAACTGTACATGACCCTGGTGAGACCACATTTGGAGTATTTTGTACAGTTCTGGTCACCTCATTATAGGAAGGATGTGGTAGCATTGGAAAGGGTGCAAAGGAGATTTACCAGGATGCTGCCTGGTTTGCAGGATAGGTCTTATGAGGAAAGGTTGAGGGAGCTAGGGCTTTTCTCTTTGGAGCGGAGGAGGATAAGAGGCGACTTAATAGAGGTTTATAAGATGATGAAGGGGATAGGTAGAGTGGATGTTCAGAGACTATTTCCTCGGGTGGATGTAACTGTTACAAGGGAGCATAACTATAAGATTCAGGGTGGGAGATATAGGAGGGATGTTCGAGGTAGGTTCTTTACTCAGAGAGTGGTTAGGGTGTGGAATGGACTGCCTGCTGTGATAGTGGAGTCGGACACTTTAGGAACTTTCAAGCGGTTATTGGATAGGCACATGGAGCACACCAGAATGGGAGCACACCAGAATGACGGGGAGTGGGATAGATGATCTTGGTTTCGGACAATGCTCGGCATAACATCGAGGGCCGAAGGGCCTGTTCTGTGCTGTACTGTTCTATGTACCTAGCCCCTCAATGTTGGGGCGCAGCCCCCAAAGATGCGGAGCATTCCGCACCTTTGGGGCGGCGCGATGCCCGTCTGATTGGTGCCGTTTTGGGCGCCAGTCGGCGGACATCGCGCCGTTTCGGGAGAATTTCGCCCCAGATTCCCACCACTCTCTGGGTGAAAAGGATTTTCCTCAAAACCCCCTAAATCTCCTTTTCCTTACCTTAAATCTATGTCCCCTGGTCATTGACCCCTTTACAAAGGATAAAGGTTTCTTCCTATCTACCCTATCTACGCTAAATATGGATGGTATGAGGTGGACGCATGGCCAGGAGGGTATTGGAAAAACTGGCACTCTACCACAAGAAATGTGGAACAGAAATCTAAATCTGCCTTGGCGAATTTGCATAGCCATTAATAGACCCTGTAAGTTAGCTGGAAAGCTGTGATTGACTTCCTCGAACAGTTTTGTGCGTAGTAGATTTTTCAGCCTTGAGCATGTTTGACGGGGTTAACCATTAGCTCATCAGGGTTCTCTACGCAAATTTGGACTTTAATCATTGTCCCCTATAAAGTCTGCAAACGTTGTTGGTAGGTCCAAAGATTGGACAGATTTTAAGAGCCAGCAAAAAATGACTAAAATATAATAAAGAGGCAGAAAGCAGAGCATGAGAGAAAGCGAGCTAGTAATGTAAAAAAAAGAATAGTAAAGTTTCCACAAGTATTTGAACAGGAAACGAATAACAAAAGTTATTGGTGGTCCTCTGGAGGCTGAGTCAGGGGAATTGATAATGGAAAATGAAGAAATGGCAGAGGCGTATTTCCTGCCTGTCTTCTCTGTCGAAGACCACACAAAGGTACTTGAAAATCAAGAGGTGGTAGCTTCAAATAATCACCATTTCCAGGGACAAAGAGCTGGGAAAACTATTAGACTTAAAGAATAACAGGTCCCCTGGACCAGATGGCCTGCATCCGAGGTTTTAAATGAAGTGATGGCACAGATAGAAGACCAGAGATTCCAGAGATGAGGGACTTGTCTGAAGAGAGAGAGTTTAGGCCTAAACTCGCTGGAGTTTCGAATGATGAGAGGAGAACTAATTGAGGAATTTCAGGTGCTAAAGGGGATTGACAGGGTAGACGTCGAGCGAATGTTTAACTCTTGTTGGACATTCTAAAACGGGAGGCCATAGTTTTAGGCTAAGGGGCAGCAGATTGAAAACAGAAATGAGGAGGAATTACTTCACTCTAAGGAATTCACTGCCCCAAAGTGCAGTGGATGCCAGATGACTAAACACATTTAAGGAAAAGATAGACAGGTTTTTAACTAGGAGCTGGATGAAGGGTTATCGGGAACGGGCAGAAAGGTGCAGTTAAGGCCGAGAGGAGAACAGCCATGAATGGCGGAGCGAGCTCGAGGGGCTGAATGGCCAACTCCTGCTCCTAGTTCTTATGTTCTTATGCATCGGTTATAATGTTCCAAAATTCCTTCGATTCTGGAAAGGTTCCAGCTGATTGGAAAGTAGCGAATGTACTATCTTTGTTCAAGAAAGGAGGGAGGCAGAAAGCAGGAAATCTGACTTTAAATGAGTTGGATGAAAGGACCGAACATAAATGAGCTAATACTGTAGATGACACCAAGACAGGTAGGAAAGTAAGTTGGCAAGAGGAGGAAGAGAGTCTGTAAAGGGATATAGAGAGGTTACGTGAGTAGGCAAAAAATTGGCAGATATAATACATGGAACATACAATGCAGAAGGAGGCCTTTCAGCCCATCGAGTCTGCACCGACCCACTTAAGCCCTCACTTCCACCCTCTCCCCATAACCCAATAACCCCTCCTAACTTTTTTGGTCACTAAGGGCAATTTATCATGGCCAATCCACCTAACCTGCATGTCTTTGGACTGTGGGAGGAAACCGGAGCACCCGGAGGAAACCCACGCAGTCACGGGGAGAACGTGCAGACTCCGCACAGACAGTGACCCAAGCCAGGAATTGAATCTGGGACCCTGGCGCTGTGAAGCCACAGTACTATCCACTTGTGCTACCGTGCTGTCCAAATTAGATGAAGTATGATGTGAGAAACGGTGAACTTGTCCATTTTGGCAGGAAGAATAGAGAAGCAGAATATGACTTAAATAGAAGGTTCTGGAGAGCAGACAGGAAAGTGGAACTGAGACCATAGCCAGACCAGCAATGAACTTATTAAATGGTGGAGCAGGTTTGAAGGACCAAATAGCCACTGCTCCCACGTTCCTGTGTACAGAGTCTCCAGATTGGCCAAATGCTCAGCAGAAGTATGAATGTTCCATCCTCATTCCTTGTTTGTTCACCAGGGCTGTTGACCCCCGTGTTTGAATGCAGTGATGCAAATCTGACTGTCACGCAAACTCCTACTCATCAATAAAAATCCTTGAGCTTCTAAGGAACCTTGTACAACCTCAGGATAGCCCAAAGCATTTCACGCTGCTACACGTCTGAAAGATATCACTGTTACAATATTGGAAAATAAGCTCCCAAAAAATGAAAGTTGCCATTGGCTGTTTTCCCCTCTGACAGAGGGCTGACTGGCGTTGGGGCGTGATCTACCGACTGTGTCCAGCCAGACCCGGAGCAGGACGGGGCAGGTAGATCCCAGGAGAGGCCTCCCCCCCCCCGGGGTTCCCGCCGCCGTTACACCTCGTAAGATCGAACCAGATCTTGGAAAACGCCGCGATCTGGATCCCACCCACAATGGGCAGGACCCAGCCTTGCACGGCTAAGTGAATTTAAAAGCCATTTAGCCTTGTTGCTGCCGATCGAACGGCATCGACTGGCCTCGCCGAGGAGACCCCAGCCAGCTGCCCTTCAGTACTGGTCCCCACAAACAGGAACCACGTGGAACGGTACCTGGGGAGGTCTCGGGTACCAGGGGATCGGAGGCCTCCGGATGGCCGGCCTCCCAGCAGGGTGGCAACGCACCCTGGCAATGCCACCTTGGCACACTGGGTGCCAGGCTGGCAATGCCAGACTGGTAGGGGCACTGCCAAAGTGCCATGCTGCCAGCGCCAATATCGGGTGTGGGGGTGCCCTTCTCGTGTGAGTTGGGATGGGGGGGGGGGGGGAATTTGAAGACCCCGCAACATGTAAGTTGGGTGTTGGGGGGGGGGGGTCCAGGGATCGCGTCGGGGGTGGGGGGGGGGATTCAAGAGAATGGGGCACCATTTAAAAATAGCGTCCTGATCTCTTCCTGCATGCAGGAACTCCGCTTGTCGGAGCCCCTCTGTGCTGGAAATGCCGCTAAGTGTGGCTTTGGGGGGCATTCCCCATCGGGCCACCAAAAAAACCCAGAGTGCCGTTAAATAGCGGGGTTGTTCCCAATGCTGAATGGACTCAATTTTTTTCCCAGTTTGATCGCACCCGTGGTGGGGCCTTCATGTATAATCTCGGCTGGTACGGGGATTGAACTCACGCTGTTGCCATTGCTTCACATCACAAACCAGTCGTCCAACGGACTGAGCTAAACCGACCCAGTGTGATAAATGAGCAGATAATCGTTTTTTTAGTGATGTTGGCTGAGGGATAAATAGGACACTGGGAGATGGCCTCTGGTGCTTTTCAGAATAGTAGCAATGGGGTCTTTTTCGTGGGAGACTTGGCCTCACCAGACAGAGAGGAAGAGTATCTGCCTGGATTTTGTGTTCCGGTCTCTGGAGTGGGACCTGAACTCCTGACTTACTGCCTTGTCATTCAGAGAACATCCAACTCTCTCGCACTGTACAAATGACACACGATCTGTTGTATAGATGAATCTGAGATACCTCCCTTCAGAGAACAGAAACATTCCTGCTGAATAGACTGAAGAAAGTGTGTTACTGATTGAAGCTATTCTTTATTTTCCAGCAGCACAATAGAGGGACTTTTCATGCCCATATCATTTACGCTTTCTTTCAGCTTATATTTTCAACCCTGGAATTATAAATTAACTATAGTGTTGGTGGTACAAACTAACAGCCTGTTCCAAATACATTTGTGGGTGATTAGTACCTCAAATTTCAGACAACGTTTTGGGCTGAGGATGGGACAATGGGATTACGCGGTGGAGCAACAAAGCATCGACAAGATGTGATGCAGCAAGTCACCAGGTCTCCTTCCAAAACCTGAGACCTCTGCCATCTATACAAACAAAGGCAGCAGAGTCATGGGAACATCACCCTTGTTCAAATTCCCCTCCAAGCCACGCACCAACCTGACTTGGAAATATGTCGCTGGTCAAAGACATTACAGTGCAGAAAGAGGCCATTCGGCCCATTGAGCCTGCACCGGCCCCTGGAAAGAGCACCCTACCCAAGCCCACACCTCCACCCGATCCCCATAAACCCCATAACCCAGTAACCCCACCCAACATGAAGGGCAATTTTGGACACTAAGGGCAGTTTATCATGGCCAATCCACCTAACCTGCACATCTTTGGACTGTGGGAGGAAACCGGAGCACCCGGAGGAAACCCACGCACACACGGGGAGGACGTGCAGATTCCGCACAGACAGTGACCCAAGCCGGGAATCGAACCTGGGACTCTGGAGCTGTGAAGCAATCGTGCTGACCACTGTGCTACCGTGCTTCACTGTCACTTCATCAAAACTCCAGGGACTCCCTCCCTCACAGCACTGGGGTGTACCACGCCGCATGGGGTGCAGTGGCTGGAGAAGGAAGCTCACCATCGCCCATGTTAACCACGGGGTGATTAATAAATACAGGAAGGGTACATTGACCTTGATGGGGAACATTGTAAATTCACCAGAATAGTACTGGAGCTGAAAGGGTTCGAATACGAGGGCAAGTTCCATAGGCAAGGCAGGTACGGTAGCATTGTGGATAGCACAATTTCTTCACAGCTCCAGGGTCCCAGGTTCGATTCCGGCTTGGGTCACTGTCTGTGCGGAGTCTGCACATCCTCCCCGTGTGTGCGTGGGTTTCCTCCGGGTGCTCCGGTTTCCTCCCACAGTCCAAAGATGTGCGGGTTAGGTGGATTGGCCATGATAAATTGCCCTTAGTGTCCAAAATTGCCCTTAGTGTTGGGTGGGGTTGCTGGGTTGTGGGGATAGGGTGGAGGTGTTGACCTTGGGTAGGGTGCTCTTTCCAAGAGCCGGTGCAGATTCGATGGGCCGAATGGCCTCCTTCTGCACTGTAAATTCTATGAAATCTATGAAATATGAAATGAAAAATCGCTTATTGTCACAAGTAGGCTTCAAATGAAGTTGCTGTGAAAAGCCCCTAGTCGCCACATTCCGGCGCCTGTTCGGGGAGGCTGGTACGGGAATTGAACTGTGCTGCCGGCCTGCCTTGGTCTGCTTTAAAAGCCAGCTCTTTAGCCCTGTGCTAAACCAGCCCCTCAAGGTGTTTAAAATGATACAGTGATTTGATAGGATAGGTGAAGAGGAATTATCTCCTCTGATGGGTGATGGGGTGAATACAGAACAAGGGGCACATTCCTAAAGTTAGAGCCAGGCTGTTCAGAGATGATCTCAGGAAGCACTCCTTACACAAAGGGAATGGAGGTTGTGAGAAAAAACCTTTTCACCCAATGGGCGGTTCCGGCCTGGAAGGCACGGCCTGGAAGTGTGGTGGAGGCAAGTTCACCCGCGGCGTTCGATGATTGCTAAGCAATGTGCAGGGCAACAGGCAGGGGAATTGCACTAATGATGTTTGTTTGGAGAGCCGGTGCAGACACGATGGGCCGAATGTTCTCCTTTTGCGCAGTAACAAGTTCTGTGTAGTTTGGGACTCTCCCCAAAAAGCTGTTTAGACTGCGCGGGGGGGCGGGGGGGGGGGGGGGGGGGGGCTGTAAATTTCAGGGGGAGGGTATCAAGGGATATGGAGTAAAGGAGGGTAAATGGAATTGAGGTGCAGGTGAGCCATGATCGAACCGAATCGCGAGGCAGGCTCAAGGGGCTGACTGGCCTCCTTCTGCCCCTGTGGAAACTGATGCACAGCTGCACGCTTGTTTTCATGGCTCATGGCTTCAAAGGACTGAAGCTACAGACTGGCCTTCGTGGGTATACACAAGCATGTTATTGCAACATGAAGCTGATGTGGCCAGACGGTGCAGAGCGTGGGAGGAGGCGGCAGTATATTTGTCTCAATGGGACGCTGCAGGGAAAAGTTGTCTCCATTTGAGGGGAAGACTTGGACTGATTCCATCCTTGTGGTTGAACGTTGTTGGAATCTGACGAGTCAGCGATTGAATGTGCCGCTTCACGCAGTGGTTAGCCCTGCTACCTCACGGCGCCGAGGTCCCAGGTCCGATCCTGGCCCCGGGTCACTGTCCCTGTTGAGTTTGCACATTCTCCCCGTGTCTGCGTGGGTCTCACCCCCACAACCCAAAGATGTGCAGGTGAGGTGGATTGGCCTCGATAAATTGCCCCTTAATTGGAAAACATTAATTGGGTACTCTAGATTTTAAAAAACCAGAATGTGCCGCTTCAGACTGCATTCCATGCTCAAACAGCATGGAACAGCATTAGGATCTGGGCAGCATAATGGTCAGGTTACGGCGTTAGTGGTCTGGACTGATACCCTTGAGACGTGGCTTCAGACCCCCACCAGGGCTGCTGGAGAATTTTGATTGAATTATCCCAATATATCTGGAATTTAAAATCTATCGTCAGCAACGGTGACCATGAAACTACTGAATAATTATTTTAAAACCATATCGTTCACTACTGCCCTTCAGGGAAGGAAATCTGCTATCTTTACCTGGCCTGGCCTACATGTGACTCCAGACCACCAGTGAAATAACTCAGCAAACCACTCAATTATATTCATGAAGTTGGTGCACCATCACCACTTCCAGGGATCAGGGAGTCCACAGTGCAGGTTGCCCCTCCTAGCGTGGCACTGACAGAGTGCTGCACTGTTGGAAGAACCATCCTTAAACCGAGGCCCGGCTACATGTTTCCAAACGATGTTCGAGCAATTATTTGAATTAAAACAGAGGAGATACCTACCAACCCCCACCCTCCCTCCCCCACTCCCTCCCCCACGTCCTCCCCCCACTCCCCCCCACTCTCTCCCCCACTCCCTCCCCCACTCCTTCCCCATCCCCCTCCCCCACTCCCTCCCCCACTCCCTCCACACTCCCTCCCCCACTCCCTCCGCACTCCCTCCCCCACTCCCTCCCCCACTCCTTCCCCATCCCCTCCCCCACTCCCTCCCCCACTCCCTCCCCCAGTCCCCCACCCACTCCCTCCCCCACTCCTTCCCCATCCCCTCCCCCACTCCCTCCCCCATGCCCTCCCCCACTCCCTCCCCCACTCCCTCCCCCACTCTCTCCCCCACTCCCTCCCCCACTCCTTCCCCATCCCCTCCCCCACTCCCTCCCCCACTCCCTCCCCCACTCCCTCCCCACTCCCTCCCCACTCCCTCTCCCACTCCCTCCCCCACTCCTTCCCCATCCCCTCCCCCACTCCCTCCCACGCTCCCTCCCCGCGCCCTCCCCCGCGCCCTCCCTGCGACCTCCCCCACGCCCTCCCCCACGCCCTCCCCCACACCTCAAACCTGCAATCCGCTGACCCCTGAGGGCTGGGGACTGTCCCATAGTGCATCGGGGGCTTGGGGGGCGGGGCGGTCGCGGGTCGTGTTGGGGGCCTCGGAGATTGGGATGCCATTCGCTATACTGAGGAATTCCGGCGAGCAGAGCTCCCCGGTGTAGAAAACGGGGCAATGTGTGGCCTCGGCCACGCATTCCCCACTGAGGTCCCTTATCTGATGTGAGCGGTGTTGAATAGCCACGTGTTCCTCGGCATTGAGAGTGCCGGGAAACACACGGTTAAGACGCTCACTGGGGGACTCTGTTCCCTTTTAGTTGAATCGCGTACTATATGTTTCAATCAGCTCACCGCTTACTGTTCTAAGCCCCAGTGGATGCAGGCACAGCTAAATAAGGAGACCAATACTGTACACAATACTCCAGATGTGATCTCACTAGTGCCCTGTACAAGTGGAACGTGACTCCCTACTTTTGTATTCAATTCCCCGCACAATAAATGATAACAGCCTATTAGCTTTCCTAATTACCTGCTGTACCTACATACTCACCATTTGTGATTCATGCACTAGGATTCCCAGATCCCTCTGTATCTCCCTCTGCAATCTCTCATCATTTTCTATTCTGCCGGCCGAAATGGACAGTTTCACATTTTCCCACATTATACTCCATTTTCCAGATCTTTGCCACTCACTTAACCTTCTATATCTCTTGGCGCCTCTTCAAAATTTACTTTGCTCCCTATCTTTGTGTCATCAGAACATTTGGCAACTATCCCTTCAACCCCCTCATCCAAGTCATTTATCTAAATTGTAAACAGTTGAGGTTCCAGCACTGATCCCTGTAGCTCACCACTTGTTACATCTTGTCAACCTGAAAAAGGCCTATTTATGCCTACTCTGTACTTCCTGCCAGCCAGCCAGTCTTCTACCCATGTTCTAGCCATACCAATATGTTACCCGCTGCACCATGAGCTTTTATTTCCCGCAATAACCTTTGATGTGGCACTTTATCAAATGCCTTCTGGAAATCTAAATACAGTACATCCACCAGTTCCCCTTTATCCACTGTGCAGGTTCCTTCCTCAAAGAACTTCAATAAGTTGGTTAAACATAATTTCCCTTTCACAAAACCATGTTGACTCTGCCTGATACCGTAAACTTATCTAAGAGTGCTGCTATAAATTATTTTACAATAGCTTCTAACGTTTTCCCCATGACTGTGTTAAGCTAACAGACCAGTAGTTTCCTGCTCTCTGTCTTCCTTCTGGTCATGTATCACATTGCTGTTGGGATCTTGCTGTGTGAAAATTATCTGTGGCATTTCCTATGTTACAACAGTGACATTTCCAAACATACACCATTGGATGCGGTGCACTTTGGGATGCCCTGAAGTCGCGACAGGCGCTATATAAATGCAAGTCTTTACTTTCCCCCTCCTCACATTGCCTTTTCTTCTGTAAATACCCAGGCACTTTTCATTGTGGGAAAGCAATATTTAAAAGTCGCCTTGAAAAATAATGTGCTCGGCCATATTCGGGGTGTCGGACCAGCCAGGGTTGGAAACGGGTGCGGCGGCAGATGTTGTAGCCTTCGCCTCGTTGATCGCCCGAAGGCGGATCCTGCTGGGGTGGAGAGCAGCCTCTCCACCCTGTGCCCTGGCGTGGCGGGGGGACCTGTTGGAATTCTTGACTCTTGGAAGGTTAAGTTTGAACTGAGGGGAAGGATGGAGGGGTTCTACAATTCATGGGCATTATTCATCATGCACTTTCAAGAACTGGATAACATCGAACATTAGTTGAGGGGGTGGGTGGGAGGGTTGGGGGGAGGGGGGACTGTATGTATTAATGGTGACTATGGGTGATTCCGGATTCCTTTTTGTCATTTGTTTATGTGAACATACGAGCTAATGTTTGGGGTTTGGTGGGAGGATGGGATCGTTGTTATTGATATGGGGATTGACATATTTGTTACTGATTATTGTTTGTTGTTGGTGGGTGTAAATTTGGGAGAAAATGTGAAAAAGGAGGAGAATAAAAAATATTTTTTTTAAAAAAGGAAAAAATGTGCTGATTGTTTTCGATATGCCTCTGAGAGTTGGCTTATAGTCTTGTGCCAAGATGGTAGAGAAAAGCAGCCTTTCAAATCCAGCCATTTGTGTCCTTCAGTTATTGTTTGGAGTGCTGTGACAATCTGGCTGGTCGGCAGGGTTTGAAGAGGCAAGTTTGTTCTGCTAATTGAGTCTGAGTTTTCGGTTGCTTGCTGTTGCTCCAGCCCAGAGAGTCGGAGGTTTTCCGTAGAGCAGACACTTATTGTCAAAAATGTAAGCCAGGCATCAGAGCTGAGTGTTATTCGGAGGGTTCTTCCTCAGATCCCCTGCGCTGTTTAATTAGATTTTCTTAAGTGGAGGGATTGACTGTCATGGCCAGGAGACGGAGTGGGAATGGGATTGGGCTACAGCCAACTTGCTCTGCAATTCAATCATGAACGTCTGCATCAACTCCGCATTCCCACCCTACCCTCAAGTGGGGCGGCGCGGTGGCACAGTGGTTAGCTCTGCTGCCTCACAGTGTCAGGGACCCGGGTTTAATCACAGCCTTGGCTGACTGTGTGTCTCCCCGTGGGTTTCCTCCGGGTGCTCCGGTTTCCTCCCACAACACAAAGATGTGCAGGTTCGTTGGGGTTATGTAGACAGGGCAGTGAGCCTGGGTAGGGGTATTAATGTGGGGAAAGCTCCAGCCAACGCATTGCACAGCTAGATCCCACAAACCAACAATGTGATAACAACCCGATAATTCATTTCAGTGATGCTGATGGAGAAAAATCATCCATGACACCGGGGAGAACTCTCCTGCCCTTCTTTAAAGTAGTGCCATGAGATATTTTACCCCCCCCCCCCACTTGAGAGGGTGGATTAGGCCTCATCCGAAAAGCAGCATCTATGGCAGTATTTCCTTGCTGTTGCTTATGTTCAAGCTTTAGTGGGACCCAGAACCACTTGAGTGAAAGGTAAGACTTCAGCCAACTGTACCATGGCTAACAAATCACGAAGGCTCGGGAAAGTTAACAGCAGGATGGGTTGTTTTGTCTTTACTCTGTCTTTTATATTAGTTTGTAAAGGCCATTCCTGTATATTACACACCAAATGATGCACAGACTTGTGTGCGATCCCAGACATTTGGATGTTGACTGTAGCAAAAGCAGCCCCTCCCTGTCCAATTGAAAAAGAAACTAGGCTGTTCAAATATTGATCAGGCTTGGTATCGAGCCTGTAACCGCCCTTGGAACAGAACTGCTGCCTCCTTCAACATCATCGGTGTGTCTCCAGCAGTGCACGATTTGAAACATTCTGGTTTTAGAGCGGGGTTTCTAATTTGTCTGACACATGTAGGCCTGCCTGGGAATGGAGGTGGGATACCAGTCTGCAGGAAATGTGCATTATATTTAATTCAGCAGAAACAAAAACAGCTCACAGGAGCTGGGAGCAAGGAAATGAAGTTTACATAAACAAATCCATCCCTGCTTCCTGCTTTGTCAGTGCGTGTTGATGAGGAATAATTAATCTAAGTGGATAATCTCCACGGTAATTATTTCACTGTTTAGATTCATAGAATTTACAGTGCAGAAGGAGGCCATTCGGCCCATCAAGTCTGCACCAGTCCTTGTAAAGAGCACCCCACTTAAGCCTACGCCTTCACCCCATCCCCGTAAACCAGTAGCCCCACCTAACCTAAGGGCAATTTATCATGGCCAATCCACCTAACCTGCACATCTTTGGACTGTGGGAGGAAACCGGAGCACCCGGAGGAAACCCACGCAGACACGGGGAGGACGTGCAGATACACACCGCACAGACAGTGACCCAGCGGGGAATCGAACCCCGATTCTCTGCAGAGCGATCGGCGGGCCGGCCTCTCTGGCAGGGGGCCTCCTTTCCTACGCGCCGGCCCCTGGAGCCCTGCGCCATGTTGCGTCGGGGCCGGCGCGTTGAAGGAGGCCACTGCGCGTGCGCGAGTTGACGCCGGCGCCACTGCACATGCTCGGATCCCGCAGCACCAGTTCGCGCTGGGATCGGCAGCTGGAGCGACAGCATTTACGATGGCGTGGACACTCTGCCGCGGGGTTAGAGAATCCCGCCCAAGGTTCTTGGGCCAATATTAATCCTTCAAGCAGCACGACAAAAACAGATGATTTGTTCATTATCTCTTGCTGTTTGTGGGAGCTTGCTGTGCACAAATTCCCTGCCGTATTTCCCTGCCTTACAGCAATGGTAAACAACAACAATTTGCAGTTATACAGAAACTTTTAATGCAGTCACTCATCCTGCTCCACAGGAGTGATTGTCAGACAAACTTTCTTAGGGCAGGTAAACACAGATCTAGTCAAAGAGGCAGTTTCAATAAGTAATAGAGAGAGAGTGGGAGAGAGAGTGGGGAGGGAGAGAGAGTGGGAGGGAGGAGAGGGAGAGAGAGAGAGTGGGAGAAAGAGTGGGAGAGAGAGTGGGAGAGAGAGTGGAGAGGGAGAGAGTGAAGAGGGAGAGAGGGAGAGAGGGAGAGAGTGGAGAGAGAGGAGAGGGAGACAGTGGAGAGGGAGAGAGTGGAGAGGGAGAGAGGAGAGGGAGATGTGGTGATGTGCATCAATGTAAATGCATGTCGGCTAGCTAGACACTAGAGGGAGCACCAAAGACATCACACACACACACTCAACCAATAGATCAGGTAGATAGGAGACAACCAATGGACATTCACGATACACACAGAGGTGATACGACCACAGGGGGGCATTACACCAACCCATATATAAAGGACACCACACACATAATCTGCCTCTTTCCAGTGGAGACAGTCAGTGAGTAGAGACACGGGGTTGATTCAATATCACTCCCACCACGTGGATTGCAGCAACTGGTTAGTCAGTCTGGGTAGCTATAGTAGGATTAGCAGTAGTGTCGAACCCGAGTAATAGAAGTGTAAATAGTTTAATAAACGTGTTGAAGTTACCTCCACGTCTGAACCTTCCTTTGTCAAGTGCACCACAAGGAAGCCGCTTATGTTACACCTACAACATAACAAATCAGGAGAGAGGAGAGGGAGAGAGTGCAGGGGGAGAGAGTGCAGGGGAGAGAGTGCAGGGGGAGAGAGTGCAGGGGGAGAGAGTGCAGGGGGAGAGAGTGCAGGGGGAGAGAGAGTGGAGATGGAGAGAGGAGAAAATGAAATGAAATTAAAGTCGCTTATTGACACAAGTAGGCTTCAAATGAAGTTACTGTGAAAAGCCCCTAGTCGCCACATTCCGGCACCTGTTCGGGGAGGGCCGGTACGGGCATTGAACTGTGCTGCTGGCCTGCCTTGCTCTGCTTTCAAAGCCAGCGATTTAGCCCTGTGCTAAACAGGGCAGGGGGAGAGAGAGAGGGCAGGGGGAGAGAGAGAGGGCAGGGGGAGAGAGGGCAGGGGGGAGAGAGAGAGGGCAGGGGGAGAGAGAGAGGGCAGGGGGAGAGAGAGAGGGCAGGGGGGAGAGAGAGAGGGCAGGGGGAAGAGAGAGAGGGCAGGGGGAAGAGAGAGAGGGCAGGGGGAAGAGAGAGAGGGCAGGGGGAAGAGAGAGAGGGCAGGGGGAAGAGAGAGAGGGCAGGGGGAAGAGAGAGAGGGCAGGGGGAAGAGAGAGAGGGCAGGGG